>NW_027113242.1:1128683-1137087 GCF_000696795.3 Halyomorpha halys | reverse complement strand
TAAGGGTGTACTGTGCAGTACTTTGTAAGGGTGTACTGTGCAGTACTTTGTAAGGGTGTACTGTTAGCACAAGAGCCGGAAAGAAAAAAAGGCAGTTATTTCATCCTAGTTTTGGATTAATTTAATGAAAAATATGTATAATTACTAGTCAAAACTGATGAGTCTGCCAAGTATAGGTAGGGGGAACAAAAATTGGTGGCTGTTCCAACACCTTAAAAAACATTAATTTTTCATTCCGAGCTCTATATCTTAAAAACTACCTACAAAATCAAAAAGAACATTATATAAAGAAGAGTAAATTTCCTGAAATATTAGCTCTAATAGTCCAATAGTCCCCGAAATATAGCTTTTTAAAAATCAGCATTTCTTAAAAATGTACCAAAAGATTAGGAGTTCATTAATTTATTTTGAAATATCTATATCTCAGGAACTATGTGACGTATATATGTCTATTAGTACTCAAATTAAAGCTAGTTAAATGTACTATACAGTAGTTTATGACCTTTATCTTCGTATGAATAGCAGTTTTCATGATATTTCCTAAAATAAATTGATTTATAGTTGCTCGGACAATAAATGAATGAATAAACTTTATTTCCTAACAGATTTCTGTTAGTACTCAAACTAGATAAATTTACTATAAAATAGTTTCCGACGTTTATCTTTGTAAGAGTAGTAGTTTTTATGATATCGAACAAAATCAATTCACAAACTGTTTATCTCTAGTGTTTCATATAGAATGTTTGATTTTGAAAACATATATCTCTAGACCTATATGACGCACATATATCTCAAAATAAAGGAAATTTAACTCACTATAAAGTAGTTTATGGCACTTATCATCGTAGGAGTAGCAGTTTTATGATATTCGCATATGAATATAAATTTTACAAATGAAAATTTGCCCGAACAACTATAAATCAATTTATTCTAACAAATATCACGAAAACTACTACTCCTACGACGATTAACGCCACAAACTACTTCATAGCTTTAATTTGAGTGCTAACAGACGTCTGTACGTCAAATGGTTTTTGAGATATAGATTTTTCAAAATAAATTCACCAACTACTAATCTTTCTGTAGATTTTTAAGAAATTTTGATACTGAAAGATCAATAGTTTCAGTACGTGCAATACAACATTTTTATGAAACGTTGCTTTTTAAAAAGCTATATCTCGAGAATTATTGAACGTAAATAGCTCTATGAGGGCTTAAATTTTAGTAAATTTACTCTACTATAAATGATATTCTCTTAGATTTTCTATTGTTGTTGGTAATTTTAATGATATAGAACTCCAAATAAAAAATTAATTTTTTTTTAAGGTTTTGAAACAGGTTTTTGGTTTGAAACATTCCTCCTACCTATACCTGGCGGACTTATCAATTTTGACTACTAATTATACATAGTTTTCATTAAAGTAATCAATAGTTGGGGTGAAATAACTGCCTTTTTTCTCCTCATGAGCTCTCGTATTACTAGACCAACGGTTGTTCAAGGGGGTGATTTGATAAAAATCACGCTCGACCGCTAGATTTCCACCCAATTTAAGTGGCTAGGTGATCCCCAGGAGCGCTCCAGAACCCACAGGGTTGACTCACGGCTATAGTGTAACATACAACAATTTTCTGTCCAGCCGGATTCGAAATCGGGTCTTTGGACTTAGTAGAATCGTGTCTTACAGTTATATATTTATAATAAGGGGAGTCTTACATTGACTTCATTGCTATTAAACTCTAATAAGGTTAAGCTGATAGTGCTGATAGCTGATAAATTACCTCCATGCTTAATTATTCCTACCCCTATTTGTTTCAATATATTATTTATTTTTAATATATTAGCTAAATATGGGGAGATACTAATAAGTCAAAATAAATTTGTAGTAAATAACAATGAAATGTTACTATTTTAATAAGATTTAAGCTCTTCAGTTATTTATCGATTAGTTGTGTAAATGAAAATGTTTGTTTTGAATTGCAGCAGTATGCCTAATGATACGGCCATGGAACACGATAGATGTTACAAAAAATAAATTATTTTTATTTTTCTTTGAGTAAATTTCTATGCTAGAAAGAATTAAAATGTTAAAATAATAAATAAATACCTTAAAAGAACAAACAATTTATCAATTTTATATATATAAGAAATATATTTTCAGAAATGTGTTATGTGCTTATATGTAAAAAAAAAGACTAAGTCAATTTTGTACTGGTCGAATAATTCTTTCTGGGAAATTAAGGTTTGAATGGAAATACAATAAAATGAGTCACCAGGGCCCTGTTCCATAATAGAGTACAAACTAATACTATTAGTCTTGTCGATTTAACTTAATGCAATTACACTGGCTTGTACAATAGTAACTTGTACATTAGTACTTTTTAACTCCTGTAATATCACTAATAGTCCTCCCTATTGTGAACACAAATAAGTATTAGTGTAATTATCACGTTGTTTCTATGCTTGTATTTTAAACTAATACTATTAGCTTTCATTATGAAATAGGGCCCAGGTAGAAGTTTCCAGTTTCTTCCACCAGAGGTTGTCAAAACATATGTTTGCTGTCAAATTAAAAACTAAGCTATTGAATTAAATGGGAAAAAACAAGTTAACAACGAAACATTAAAAACTTCCGCCGCAAGGATGTTCCTTACAGGATTCCTCTGAGCACAGACTAGGATGACAGCTATTTTTCGATGCTGTAGGCAGATATTGCAACACTATGATTGTAACAGGATGTGTCTGAATGCAGCAAGGAATTCGAAAGCGTTGCAGATGTATCTAACCAAATCAGCAAAAAGCTGCCATCCTCTCTCCAATACAGGTAACCTAATAAATTACCATACTTAACCGCAGTGTCGCCTATGTTCGATATTATAACCGGAATTCTATTCAGTTAAGAAACACTTAGAAATAATAATATCTAGGAGGAAAAACACCAACGATAATACCCTAAAACATGAAATAACTGAACTAGGTTCCATATTAGAGCAAATGTTTCGATAGATAACAATATAATTTCAAATAAAAACCCATCATACAATAAACCCTCTTTTATAGAAAATTTAAAATAGAATGAATACCTGATGTATATTAGGAGTTAAATATGATATTTGAAAATTCAGGGAAAACAGTTGTTTCTGATCATGTTTCACTTCTAATTTTCATGAATTATGGTCATAAAAAAGGTAATCACCATGAGGGGGTGGTGTAAAGCTACTCTCCTTCAAAGCAAAAGTGAAGCCAAAAAGGCCACACCCACGAAAAAAAGGTTTACGTTTAGGTTAATAGGAATACCCACCATTGCAATCTAAGCTGAAACAGAAGGCAATCTGTGATTGGTTCGTACTCTTCCCCTACTCCTCTGCCACGCCCCTGAAAGGGCTAATACAGGTAATAAGGCCAGCCCTTTTGCCTGCCAGTTTATCTTCTTTGTCACAATATTTTCTCAAAGAGCATTAACCAACACATTAGCACACTCTATATTCCTTTCTTTTGTTCAGCTTCTATAAGGTTTATTTTATGACAAATTCTCATTGTGATATATGAAATAGCTCAAAAGACTTTTTGAAACATTTACAGCATAAGGAATATAAACCAGTTATTTTTTATTTTAGGATTTCATTTTTAATATTTCTTTTTCTATATTTTATTATTTTTCAAGTGATTCTAGGTGCAACGCGATGAGGAACATTATTAAGAGAAAATGCATCTACACATCGTACAATTAAGGGGTTTTGATAATTAAAACCCCCAAAAAGTAAAAATCTATTGCTTCATAAGCAACACCTTCATGGAGTTGATATCGCACACAAATCTATTTAAATCATATAAAAGTCACGAAGTAACTGTCATAGTTTTTTTTTTAAAAACATTATTGAAGAATGTTAATACAAGCTGTCACTATCAAGGATAATAAATATTAGAATTCCATTTATTTATTTACATGAATAAAATAATAACAATACATAGAAATTAGACGATAACAATAATGATTATATATAGGCCTGAAATTGTTTGTACAATAGTTGATCAAGAGTATTACAGTTTATAGTAGTTGATCGAAACTTACTTTTCTTTTATTTAAAGAAGCCCTTTATATAGATTTTTTTAAATATTATTTTATTTTTATTTACATAAAAAGGAATAACCGGAGTAAATATCTTCACATTAAGTAGACAACATGTTTTCCTTAAAGGAAATATATATTAGAATCAAATATTTCATGTATTCATTTAAGAAAGCTAATAGACGTTTCAGTCCAAGAGCCAGTAAACAAAAAAAAATTCTTTTTATTTAATTTATAAATTTCACTCCAATCTTTTTTCACTAAAATTGCTGAATCTGCCAGTGTTTAGGAGGAATAAAAAATGGTGGCTGTTAAAAATGCTAAAAAAGAAAACAAAAAAAAAAAAAAAGGCATAAGTTCTGTTGTGTAAAAAAAAAAAAATTCCATCTCCTTATAAAAAAAAAAAACAACTCTTTTTACCTAGGTTAAACCAAACCATATAAAGTAGTGGGAACTGACAATATTCCTAGTGAGCTAATAAAAGCTTGTGGTGAAACTGGAGTTTCTAAAATACACATTTTCGGTAAAAAGATCTGGGAAATGAAGGAAATGCCTGAGAAATGAAACAGTTAGTCCCTACTTATTCCAATCCACAAAAAAAGGTCAAGGACAGATTCTAATAATTTTGGAGGAATCTCACTCCTATATAAAATATTTACGTTAATCTTAACTAGTAAAATAACAGAATATGCTGAAAGAAACTATCGGAGATTACAAATGTGGTTTTAAATATAGTTAAAATTTTCTCATTACGCCAAATATTGCAGAAAAAATTGAGGCCAACTTTATATAGATTTAAAAAAAAAGATAAACGATTCTATTAACCGCCAGAAGAGGTATAATGTTCTGGTTGAAAATGCGATAACAAATAAGTTAGTAAATCTAGTGTGGATAGTATGCTAGTATCACCGAAACGTTTAATAAGGTACGAATGGGAAATAACTATTCTGAGAAGTTCTAATTCGGTCGGGTTTAAAATAAAGTGACTGATTAGCAGTTTATCTTTTTTCATCTAGCACTAGAATATGTTTTTAAGAGTGTGATAAATAACGAAAAGGGTTTAACTTAAGGTGGTAATAATGGTGCTTGGTTACGCCGATGATTCGGTATTATTGGGTGAGGACAAGGACACTATAGAACTAAATACAAATACAATCCAGTAATGAACTAGATCTCGAAATAAATACGAATAAAACAAAATATATGATTAGCAGTAGAAACGAATGCAATTTCGGTGATATAAAAACAGGAGGGAATACATTTGAACGGCTGGGTAGGTTTAAGAATTTAGGTTCTACGGTAACTAGAAAAAACGAAATTTATAAGGAAATAAAGGCAAGATTGAAAACGGGAAGTGCTTGTTATTTTTCAGTTTCGAAACAGCTTAGCTCGCACCTTCTGTCCAAGAACGTAAAAGTTAGAATTTACAAAACCATTATTTATTCCATAGTCATTTATGGATGCAAAACGTGGCCTCTTAACTTAAAGAAGAACAGCTCCTTATGGGTTTTGAAAATAAAGTGTTATGTAAAATATTCGAACTGAAAAAGGATGAATTTGTGCGAGAATTTATAATCCCTTCCTGATATAAGGGGAAGGAATATGTAGAGGTGATTAACCTATTATAAGCATGTTGCAAGGTAAAGTTTTTCATTTCGTAGAACTACCACGGAAAGTCCACCCCCCTGGACTGGATTTGAATCGGCGCCACTCACAGTTCTCAGGTTGCTAAGACTACCTGAGCTACGGACGGCCCTGAATTCAGGGAACAGCACCCAGTAAATATAATTCAGGTTTGTGGCGCTAATGATGGATAAATACGCTGATGGTGTATAAGATGGACGAGTGAGCCTTAGTAACGAGTAGATCTCCAAAATGTTAGAATACACTGAAACGACGGGTAAACGTCCGAGGGGTAGATGGGAGGCGTAGATGGGAGGATTGCATTAAAACTGATTGGATTTGGAGGGGCATCACGGGAAAGATGTATTAGAGAACAATCGGTGGTATCGGCTTCGAACCTTCGGTTTCCCTAAGAGTTTGTTTTATTATTAAATTTCATTGGAAGTTAAAAACCCAATGCTCAATGTGCAGATGTTTAATAGCTCTCTAATTGAGGCCAGTTAAATTATGTACCGTAATTAATTTCATAACGTTTATCATCCTAGTTTCTTTCATATTCTTCTATATATTTTCGCAAAACGTTGGTTTCTGATTGTACAGAAAAATAAATTAGTATAAATAGTTCAAGTATTTTGTAACCACTATTTTTGTATGACTAGTAGTTTCCATGATATTTACGACAATAAAATTCACTGAATATTGATTTTTTATAATTTTATAAATATATTACTTTTTGATTTTTTTTTTTTTGACATTTTTATAGCTCATATTATAGAAAATTTAACCCACTTTTGAGAATAAGGTTTTGCAGTGTTTTGAGTTGTTTTATGGTAGAGAGTGCCGAATAAAAAATAAAAAAAGAAAAAATGTAAACATTTCTTGAATTAAATGAACTTCAGGGGAGTGCAACATACATATTTATTTTTTATGATAACTAATTCTAATCGGTGTATTGCCTGGATAATAATTGGAGCATTTTCTGAGCTGGGTGGGGGTTGAATAAATTTTATTTCTCTTCTAGGGCTCAGTGACTATTACTAAAACAATTAAGGAAGCTTTCCTGTTACAGTTCGCGCTCCCTTTGCAATGCCAGTCTCCGAAAACCCTCGAGGATTTCAGACCTACAGTCATTTGAAAAGGATGGAATCAATCAATCAAAGTATTATTTTGAAGTGGATCAACAGCATCATAACGCTTTGCCTTGCCGTCGCCATTCTGGAATATTTAATGAGCTTCCAGAAAAGAGTGTTTTGATCAATTTAAAAACTGATTTGAAATCAAAGGACATTCTTTGTTGTGCTTTGTAATCGTGTTTTCTTCGAAATGTGACTTTGTGTAATTCCAGGAGCATTAAATATAAACATACACTAAATTTTTAGTTTTGTTTACTTTATTTTATATTACTTTATGTTTAGGTGGCTGAAATGCGGCACAAAAGTAACGTACTCTTAACTCAAAGGACCTTAGTTAGTTATTGTTTAGTGGCGCCAAACTTCATTGGTCATCAACACCATTTATATTTTATTTAATTTCGCTTATATTTGTTTAATTTTATTCAATTTTTAATTTGATTATTTATTTATTATTTTAGTTATTTATTTAATATTATTTTTAATTTTTTCTTCCTTTCAATGCTATATATTTGTCAATAATTTTTATGATTTTAAAAACTGAAATACTAATTTTATTGTATTACCATTGTCTCCGAGGGTTTTTGAAATATCTGGGTTTAGTCCAAAGCTGTTGAGGTGTGATAGTTCGAATCCGGTTCACTTATCAACTTTCACATGATTCCGAAGTAATCCTTCATCTAATTGCATTCTCATTTATTGGTTTAATTAAAAACACTATTGATTTGGGATCGTGTTTATATGTTTGTTACGATAAAAGTAAAAAAATTATGAAATGATGTTTGTGGGGTTTCAAAATGAACTCACCAAAATTGTCGGCCATTATTAAATAAATTTAAAAAAAACAATATGTAAAATTCTATTTAATGGCTAATTGTTAACAACAACAAAATAAAAGGCTTCAAATAGCAGCATAAAGTCAAAACAAATATCTCCAGATTAAACAAAAAAAAAATAATATAAGAACGATTCGAGGAACGAAGAACTTCAAAAAAGATAAAACAAAATTTAAAATAAAATATTTTTAAAAGGATAGTATATACTAAAAAATAATTCCCTCATAAAAAAATTAAACATTTTTGAATTAACACACCAAAAAAATATGGTTGAGAGCTAAGAACTCTGACTTCGTAGGGAGGTGTCGAGTTAAAGTTATATCAGTTAAATAAAACAACATTTAAAAAGTAGCTAAAATTGAAAACGGCGTGAAACCCACCCCCTTCTCTTTTTTTTTCTTACCACCAGCTCGTTTACAATTTTAGGCGCTTTTTAAATATTGCTCGATTAACTATCTTAAGTCTTCTCTTCCGAATTTCAGTGAATGTTTTAAAAGTGAAATTGGACCGTCGCTAAAAGGGGTTTTAGTGGGGCGGATTTTCTGGGAAGGATCGTCTTCTAATTTTGTAGTTTACTGTTTAATTACGGTTTACAACAATTTTTCTAATTTTACTTTTACAGCTTATTTTTAAAGTGAAATAGGTAAGGCGTACACCGTAGTGTGGGTTAGGAGGGTTTCAATTTTAGGTTCTTATTAACGATTATATTAATTTTTTTTTCTTACCTCTTAATTTAATTTATTAAACA
>NW_027113242.1:1114011-1128623 GCF_000696795.3 Halyomorpha halys | reverse complement strand
CTTTACCACATGGCATTATAAGGGATTGGGCTGAGTCCGCTAAAGGCGAGGTAAAGATGACTTCAGGCTGCAGAGCCCGAAGCCCTTCCCTCGGCAAGGACGTTGACCAAGGGGAGAGTGCTTTGCCACCCCCGGGTTAATACTGAGTAAATTTTTTTTTATTTTCAAATCCTCTTTATTGATATATAATTTCAATTACAAATATATGATAATACAGAGTATATATATACAAATTACATATTGACTTTGTTTGCCGTCTGGCAGTATAAGTTGAGTTACAGGGTCCGCTGAAGGCGGTTTCACATTGGTAACATACTAGTTGGGGGCTTACATAGAATGGAGAGGGACCATTCCGGCTGGTGGTGGTGGTGGTGTGATGACTTCAAGCTGCAGAGCCCGAAGTCCTTCCCTCGGCGAGGACGTCTACTAAGGGGACAGTGCTTTGCCACCTCCCAGGTCTTGGTGGAGGGGCGATATCTCTAAAGAGCGGGTTGGCACAGGCCTTAAGCCCATCAAAAAATTTGATGTGCCTTCGGCCTATATACTCTAGCACTGAGGGTAGCTGGAGTTCCTGGTGGATGGTGGTGTTTCTGGCCCCATGTAGAGTAGTTCCACGGACGATTCGCCGAAGGACGGAATTCTGCAGCTTTTCTAGCGTTGTTTTGTAGAGGTGACGCAGGAGTGGTGCACCATAGAGCAGAGTCGGTCGGATTATAGCCTTGTAGATTTGCAGCTTCAGGCTTAGTGTGTGTTGTGGGGATTTCAGGAGATGGTAGAGCCTGTAGCTCTTCTGGCGGGCTAGCTTAAGTCTCTCTCGAACGTGACTGGAGAAGGTGAGGTGCCTATCCAATGTGACGCCCAGGTAGAGGATGGGGTGGAGATCCGCTGGTAAATACCAACTGAGTAAATACCACTCCTCGTAACTTATGTTACCTTTAAAACAGACACTTATAGCGAGTATATTAGTCGATGTACGACAGGTTTCAATCTTTCTTAGGATATGATAACATCAGAAATAATAGAAGGAAACCCTCTCGGCCAACCTGCCCTGCTAAACCACTTTTTTTTCGAACCCTTCATTAAGAATAGACATTAGTAGTTCATACATGATATGTATTATATACTCTAGTGCGTCTTCTCAACAACCCTCTGTGTCTTTTTAAAAACTCTTACGATACCCGAATGTTCTAAACCGCTTAACCACTTCTTTTTCATACCCTACTGTAGAAAAATAGTTGATATCCAGTACAATATAAAATAGAATATATACAAGTGCTAAAGTACGGTTTAGATATGGTCTTATATTACTTTTGAATTATTCATCTTAAAGGGGAAGAGAATCTTTAAGTTAGTTGAACCAAGCAAGAATAATAAAAGTGACTAAAATTGGAAAATTAAATGATTATTTGATTAAACTTTGTAGTGTTAAAAACACAATCCCGAAACAGCCAAAGAGTTCTTCAGAAGAAATAGAAAAATCAATAAACGGAAAAAAATATAATTATATTGTGAACCTCTACGACCTATGATTTGTCATGGGTTCAGAACTTTCTAAGGAAGCACTGTTTTGAGAACAACGGTTAAACGAGGAGTTAATGTTTCAAGATTACTCTCAACTTCCAGATTTTTCCCCAATCTTATGAAGCTGGGTGTACCTGAGGACGGCTGCATAACCCACAGGGTTAAGAATAATTAATTAAAAAAAATAGTAATAGTAATCATTAAACATTCTGTTTACTTACTACGTGAAGATCACTGGATAGTAAGGAGGTGAATCTGTAAAAAAAAAAAAAAAAATATATATATATTACATAATTGTACCATATAAAACTCAATTATTGATAATTATTGTGATATTAATTATACTATTTGTATTGGTACCATATTGAAATTGATTGAATTTTTCTTTCTTTTTTTCCATGGCTTATGTGGATTATATAGAAAGAAAACAATCATACATTTTTTTTCAGAGTTTTACTACTGGGTAGTTTCTCTACATGCTGTATCATATCATTATGATCTTACTTCAAATTTGCTTGTATTTTATATACAGTTTTAAATGTCAATAAATAAATTTAAAAAAAATTTTAATTAACATTTTTGATACCACATTATGACAATATAAAAGATTAAATATCACGTATATTAACTAGTATTTTGAAAAAAAATCTCTTTAGTTCCGACGGTAATTTGTCAGAAAAGTTTTGAAAATTAATTTTTTGTGGTGATCAATACAAATTTCCACATTCTCACCTCCAATTAATTCTTTGTATTTTCCTGAAGATAGAAAAATCGAATAAATAGAAATAGAATAATTTTTTCTTTGACCTAAAATGTTTCGCTTCTCAACATCGTTTAACAACCACTCTTAGTCTAAGGGGGTTCTGTCAAATTATGAACAGAAAGGGGTCTCGGAGGAAAGTTTTGGAGGGTTTCTAAAAATTTGCTCATTTGCGTGTTTTAAGAAAAAAACTTTTCTAGAAGTAAATATAATCTTGTAAAATATTTTAATGTAAGCAATTCTGTGAGTGTGGGTTGTTTTTCACATAAAATACAAAAGATAAACATATAATATTATTGTTTAATTTTCCGATCACATATTCCTTTAAAATTAATTCAATTCTGAATCAAACCATTTATTCCTTTAAAATTAATCCAACTTCTGATTCAATTAATTGCAAGATATTCAATCTACTATTATCAATGACCAAGTGGTATAAATGTTTTTCAGTGGGTTCGTATTTTATTATCATAGTATGTTAAATACACTTGATTTTACCTCACTAATATTTAAATAATGCCTTAGATTTAAACGCTGCATCTTTACCTATAACGATGATTAAAACACAGATCATTAAAAATTAACAATTTGTTGTGCACATTTTTAGGTTTATATTTAGTTAGGTCATGTCTTGAGTACCATGCCTACAACATGGGGGAGGGGATAAAAACATTTGTTCAGTTACCAATTTAACATTATACTTCAACCTTACCAAAAATGCAATATACTCACAAACTATTATAATATATGCAATAAACTAACGATCACTACTCTGATCTTGTCAAACTATCAATGTGTTTTGGGTAGTAAGCATTTACGTGAATACAAGAAACAGTTACTACTGCTAAAATTAATGTTTAAATAAAATAAATTGTATCCAATTTATGCCTCAAAACAATCTTTACTTCTTTATAAGTCCTACGTTTCGCCAAATGCGGCCATCTTCAAGGACAATGTCATAAAACAGCTTTTATTATATATATGACTTTTAACAAATATTATTATTATTTATAAAATGCCATACCTTAAATACAATTTTACAACCGCATCAATTTTAAAAACTTTTTGCAGGCTATTTTACCCAGATCAATAATTTCAGTAATAATTACCCTATGAGACAATAAAACATCTTTTATTATATATATGACTTTTAACAAATATTTCTATTATATATAAAATGCCATACCTTAAATACAATTTTACAACCGCATCAATTTTAAAAACTTTTTGCAGGCTATTTTACCCAGGTCAATAATTTCAGTAAAAATTAAGCTATGAGATAATAAAACATTAGGGAGTCATTTTAATTTATTAATTAGCTATCTTTAGCTTATGTCTAATTACCTATGAGACAATAAAACATCTTTTATTATATATATGACTTTTAACAAATATTATTATTATTTATAAAATGGGATACCTTAAATTCAATTAATTTTACAACCACATCATTTTTAAAAACTTTTTGCAGGCTATTCTACCCAGGTCAATAATTTCAGTAAAAATTACCTTATGAGACAATAAAACATTAGGGAGTCATATTAATTTATTAATTAGCTATCTTTAGCTTATGTCTAATTACCTGTTTTGTCAATTCCTCCCATTAACATAAATCACTTTATACTATTATAATTTATCACAGCAATATTTTCTACCTTTCGAGACACACTAAGGTCAAGTATATAATTTAAATGTTTCAACTTTATTTTGGTTAAAATTCTTATTTATTTTATTATTAAAATTCATATCGAATATAATTATAACATAATTGTCCCATATTTTTCATAAATTAATTTTTCTTGAAATATCTGCACAGTGTTAGTTCAGATTTCTTGTGTCTGTTCTTAAATTCCCTGTATAGTTAAATTGGAAATATTTTATTTTATTTAAACAATGATAGCCACCCTCGAGAAAGGGAAAAGATTATATATAATATAAAATTAATTTCAAAAACCGATTTCTTGGATCTGTTTTATTATTGAAATAACCTCAATTTATGTAGGACTGTCTATAGCCTAGGACTGTCTACTAATGTAGTCCTAATTTAGTGGGAAGGATAGTGGGGAAATGCTAGAAGATGAGAGGACAAAGACAAGAGGACATGATCACAAAACCACAAGCCGGAGACTGGCTGCTGCACTATCAGCCCACATCAATCAGACTCAGGACACGGGCCCTCGTCCCAGTTGCTATCTGTCTCTCTGCCCTCCCCAATTCATCAAGGTGCTTCTCTCTATCCAAACCACCAACGTATTCCTCAATGTACATAAATTAATGTCAGTACAAACTACAGTTGAAACAGTGGTACAATTAAGGTCGAGTAAGCCCCGAGGTGTACAACCAAAGAAGGTCCCAAACCAATTTATAATTCTCTTTTTCAGCACGATTTATTTCATATTTATTATGTGTTCCTTCTAGAAAAAAATCTGGTATACCTTGGTATGAAGCTAGAGTCTCACCTCTCTTTCTGGGAAGTCAACATCATACCGACTCAAACACCACGTACTCACCAGGACTATCATCAACTACTGGTCCAAACTGTCATTAATGTCAGAAAAGAGACTCCCAAAACTATGTTTCAACAGACTAAGTATACTAGATGCAGAAAACCCTGACGTAGAATACAACTGGGTCTCACAATACAATATGATAGCCCACCAATATGGATGTAGAAATCAGTTCAATAGCTCATATGAAAACGGAATCTTGAACCATAACTTCTCAATTAACACCAATAGAGCAATTAATTCAAACATTAACTCCATGTACCGATCACTCTGCATATTTAACCTACTCAACCTGAAGCATATTTAACATATAGGTTAAATTAAAAAAAAAATTAGGTGCATAAGCCAACAAAGTGTAGGAAACCCGGATCATATCAAACTACACCATGGAAGCAAAACCATCAATTTCAAGGCAAATGAACTCAGTCTATTCTGCAAAAATTATTTCCATAATAGTTTGTATCACATCCTCCTACATTGTCCAGCCTTTGAAGAAAATAGACAATATATCTTAAAGCCACCCATATCCGTATCTTGCGACCTACAAAACATTGAAAATATACTGAATATTGAAAGTGAATCCAAATTGAACAGACTATATATTTACATTGTAACAATATGTTATAAGTTTAATTTTGTATGTGATACATAAATTCTATTATGTAAATACTTTTCAAAGCCAAATAATATCTTCATTTATATCACGCTTTCATTTATTTAAAAGAATTCTCGTTATTTTAAGTTAAATATAATGGAGCAATGAATATTATGTTAATTATTGTGTATTATCCAATCTGTTTTTTGTTTTGTTTTTTGGTTATTGTTTTGTTATAGAGACTTTGTTTTATCTTTTGTTTATTGTTTTTGCAATGGAGTACTAGACTCAGGTTTTGTTTTATAATTGTATATTGTATTATGAATTTGTACAAGATTTTGTCTTTCACAAATAAAATCATATCTATCTATCTACTCACCAGGACTGTCATTGAGACTCAAACTACTCATATAAAAAGCCAAAATGAGCCTGAAGTCACTATAGCAGTACCAAAACCGCATCCTACAGAAGATTTGTAAAGGCATTTCAACTTTGAGAGACGTAACATGACTCACATCATGAACTAAAACTGGAAACAGTACAGCTACACACCACAGGGAAACATTAAGTTTTTTTACAACTTCCCTGCTTCCTTCAATCCCCTATTCTAGACACTTAGTCCATCCCAAGAGGCCCATCAGCTCTGTTAACATCACCCAACCTCAAGTCCCTTCTCCTCTCTCTCCCCCCCCTTCCTACTTTTGCTTTCCATATCTTAGTAATTATTGATTGGAGAAGTTTGTCGGGGGGTGCGGTCAGCAAAGAACAACATAAATAAACAAAACCATATTTATTTATTTTATGTCATCATGAGGTTATAACGTAGAAGTTAGGCCTGCAACTGTATATCTACACCCCACCTTAATAATTATTATTATTTAATTTTTTTTTTCATCTTTAGTTGTAATTACTGTTGAACAGATTCGATACTTAGGACTCCATCTTGACAAGATACTTACTTGGAATCCACACACAAGACTGAAACGACAAGAAACTGCTCGTAGATTCCGATTGCTACAACACTTACTTGAAAAACGCTCCAAACTTCCCATTCACTACAAAAAATTAGTATACACTACAATAATCAGACCAAACCATCAAATTCTTCCCGCATCGTTACAATCCAAAATCCTGCGTAAAATCCTTGATGCTCCTTATTACGTCACAAATAAACTCATTCACAAAGACCTTAACATCCCATTCGTTGCAAATTTGACCCAAAACAGATATGCGTCTTTTCATTCCAAACTCCTTAACCATCTTAACACATTAATTCTTAATCTTTCATCCTTAACAATCCCTGATAATCATCCGAGGCGTCTGAAAATAAGATGGCCACGGGATCTTCTAATTTAAATTAATGTTTGAAGTACCACCAATGGGTGGTTCCTTCCCAAGATTTTCAAGTGTATATGAAACATAATACTACATATTTACCTATTGTATTATTTTGTACAGTTGTAAATTACATTAAATAAATAATTAAAAAAAAAAATTAAAATCTCTGGTTTCAATTTTCATTCATCACGCGGAGGCCCTTCAAAGATTTAAGTAGAGATCTTCTCAGAAGTCACCTCAAACCTCAGATAAGTATCTCACGTGGATACCTTCAGGTATCAATTGTAGAAAAAGGTATTATTCAATTTGAATTATGTTCTATCATGTAATGCAAACCTTATAATGCATAATAAATTAGGAATAGGGAAGCATTGCCGGTTCAGCTAGTAGATACATGTTGTTTCAGAGTTAAGTGGCCAAACTGAAAATATGAACTAAGGACCTCAAAACAAGAAAAGAATTTCCTCTGAAAGTATATCTGCAAATGCTTTGTTTAGGAGATACTCCTACCTAAAGATTTGCATTAGTATGAATTATTTTTGATTATATGAAATAAAGAAAACTTATTTATTTGTTCCAACTACTTTATTAATTAAATGAAAACATTAAATTCATATTCAATGTTATCCAAAGTGATTTCCTTAAGAATTAAGACAGGCTCGGCATCTTTCTTCAACAGCAGCAGTGACAGAACCGCACTGGATTTGTGTTATTGTTTCACAAGATTTAATTATCCTTCATCGTAAGGAATTAAGATCATTGACCGGCCTTGTATAAACTTTTTGTTTAATGTCACCTCAAACAAAAAATCCAGTGGTGTGAGGTCTGGAGAGCGTGGAGGCCAAGCCACTGATTGGTATAATTAACATTTAGCCATTGTCGTGGATTTCTTCTGTAATGTGAAGTACAACCATATAATTAAAGCCACATTGGAAAAACCGTACAAAAACACCATATCGGCATATTCACTATTAGTATAAATTGAAGGGATAATAATGAGTACTCTTCGAAAGAATTACAAACTTGTTAAAAAAGATGTTATTGACAGTTCCCATTGCTAATTTCGAATAGTATTAATCCTTATGTGGCCAATACTTTTTATACAGTTAGGGATAAAAGGCCATGTTTTTTTTTTGTTTTTTTTTGTTTTTTTTTGGCCAAGACTCCCATTGGAGTCCTATACTGCAAAAGGCCATGTTAGTATTTTATCTAATTCATCTCCGAAACAATGCGATTGCGCCCATACCTTCATTTTGAATAACATTTAATATTAATCTTAATGTTTACATTTAATTAGTAAAGCAACGCCTGTTGAACAGATTCGATAGTTAGGACTCCATCTTGACAAGAGACATACTTGGAATCCACACACAAGACTGAAACGACAAGAAAATGCTCGTAGATTCCGATTGCTACAACACTTACTTGACCAACGCTCTAAACTTCCCATTCACTACAAAAATATAGTATACACTACGATAATTAGACCGATTTGGACATATGGAATTGAGCTCTGGGGCTTCACCAAACCATCAAATTCCTCCCGCATCTAATCGTTACAATCCAAAATCCTTGATGCTCCTTATTACTTTACGAATAAACTCATTCACAAAGACCCTAACATCCCATTCGTGGCAGAATTGGCCCCAAACAGATATGCGTCTTTTCATTACAAACTTCTTAACCATCCTAACCCATTAATTCTTAATCTTTAATCCTTAAAATTCCCTTTTAATCCTCCGAGGCGTCTGAAAAGAAGATGGCCACGGGATCTTCTAATTTAAATTAATGTTTGAAGTACCACCGATGGGTGGTTCCTTCCCAAGATTTTCAAGTATATATGAAACATACAACATATTTACTTATTATATTATTTTTTACAGTTGTAAATTACATTAAATAATTTTTAAAAAATTAGTAAAGTAGTTAGAACAAATAAATAGGTTTTATTTATTTCATATAACGTCAATAATTCATAACAATGTAAATCTTTAGGTGTCAATCTCCTAAACAAAGCATTTGTGGACATATCTTCAGAGGACTTTTTTTTTTTTTTTTTTTGAGGTCCTTAGGTTATATTTTCAGTTTGACAATTTAACTGTCAATGTACTTATGATAGTTAAACATGACAGATAACGTAACTGTTCACTGATATTACATGTACTATCAATTAGTAGTCAGGCCAGATCTAGTGTGACTGTACTGTCGCATCAAAAATACTGCGACAGTAAATACTATAATGACTGCAATGATAAAACAGTTAAATAAATTTTTTTGCAGCAATAACTGAAACAGTACGATAGTTCATGGTCAAGGCGTAACATGTGATAGTTAACGTGAAACTTGCTTCTCTGATACTATTTGTACTATAAACTATCACTCCAGAGCTAGTACGACAATAGAATCATACTGTTTTAGTTATAAAGACGTCACTGATCTTCCAAGAGCGGACAAGGGGGCAGTATTTTCTTGTTCTGAACGGGCATTTTCGATCGGGAAATTCGGTAGTGCTGTTCTATACAGATGAGTAGTGTTTACTCTCATTTAAATTTTTTTTTTCGTGCCCTTCAATAAGAATAATAATATTAGTTCATACTTACATATTACATGAAATGTAATATGTATACTAGTTCATCTCCCCCCCCCCATAAAAAAAAATTCATTTGATGATTTTTAGGGTTCCATAAATACAAGGACAACACGACATTCAACAAACATATGATTGATCTAACGAAAGTCGGGTCCATGTCGAAAACTAACCTAACATGTCAAAATTCCCATCAACAAATTACACACACAACCAAAATTATTTCAGATCAGAATCATCATACAGCCGACCGGATGTTATTTCATAAGAAAAAACGGATCTATCTGGCAGTGTTCAATATATCACTGCATTGTTCTCTTGAAGCTGGAGATGGGCTTAATGTTTTCCATCCAGTCAAACAGAAACGTTTTCATTGAAACCAAAAGTACCATCCACTTGATACAATACAGTATTTCCAATTCGTTCGTCAAATTACATACGACGTCGTCTAGAAGAGGTGAGTTGTGATTTCGTCATATATTTACAAATAGGTTTAACAAAAAACATGTTATAACATAAGTTAGTAACATTTCAAAATCGAAAATATAATGCAATTAGTCAATAAATGAGTGAATAATCCGATGTAGGGTTGGAAACTATAAGTCATCCATTTCTTGCATAAAAGAAGACGAGTGCTTAAATCTCTAATTTCCTTCAATAGATTCTAACCTGTTAACGGCCTAGGCTAATATATTGGGATAATCGATTAGATAGTATTCACTTTCGATATAATTGAATTGACATTTTCAAGAGTTTATAATTTTCTAACCTTATCCTTCTTCAGCACACCTAAAATTCTGGAATATAAATGGAATGTGGCACTTTTGTCATGATTTCAAGTGTAAATAAAATTGGTTTTAATCGTTTGATGAGCGAACAGTGTGAACAATCCTGTAGAACAGAATTAGAAGTTGTCATAATTTGTGTTCCCTCGACCAACTGGGAAGACTAAAATGGCAGTTGCAATTGCTACCACCCCAGTAACTGAATATCTCATCAAGGAAATTGAATTCAGAAACATATTTTATTTCCTTTTTCATAAAAAAATTGGGTTTTTTTAAAGTGATTTTCGTCTTCAAACCGCATAAGGAAAAGTGAATTCATTTTAAAATATACTTTAGAATCAGGAAAATAACCCGGGAGAAGATTAGCCTTGATCTCATGATGGGAAATAAAAGTTTATATTTTCCTACTATTTCATCTGTTATATTTTTCTTTTGTCTACCTTCCGTTAACCCTTTAGCGTTGTCACTGCCACTTGTTTATCGTATTTCAACTATTATATTGCCACCTATAATCAATTCAGATTTGCTCTGGCCTCCTCGCAACGAGGATGATGAAATGAGCATTTCTGTCACCAGTACGCTCCTAACGTAACATCTTTTTATTTTTTTTTTATTTGAGAATTTAGCTCACCTAGACACCTGCGTTTTTCATATTAAATCATAGGCCTAGGCAAAAAGATATTTTATGAAATCTGGATTCGTCAGCCCCTAATTGGGAATCCACAATAAACCCGAGTCAATTTCAAATTGTATCAAAAGTATTCTTAAAAATTTTTGTCAAGACGACAATTATATAAAAAAAATAGTCATGAGCTAAATGCTCACAGGACACCTTTTAAGGGCAAAAAATCTAAACACACCTACTGGGTTAAAAAAAAAAAATACTCCATAGAACTCGTTCCATTGGAAATTACAGAGGTCTGCTGGAAGTTTGAGAATTAACAATACTCTCGAAAGATAACACATGGCACTGTTATGACAGAATGAAAGTGGTTTGAACGAGAAGTTTTGAACATCTTCGAGTAACTCAAATTTGGCAATTTAGCATTGATTTTCATTTCTGACCTTGATTTTGTGGGAAAAGCTTGCAGCTATTTCGAATGACAACCAAATAATATTGACCATAAACTAGTTCCAAGTGGTCCATAGCATTGCCAATGGCTATTTAGAAGGAAATAAAGAAATTTATATGGAATTTCTTTCACTAAGTTCCAGGACATGGATGATTTCACAGTCTCCTAAAAATGTGTCTCAATTTTCGGCCACCGATGACTTAAACTTATTAAAGCCCCTTGACTTTCAATATATGTTAGTATGTAATTCGTGAAGAGCTGTTGCTTAAAGTTTTGTCGGTACAACAACTCAATATTCCCATATTAAACAAGAGCCCAAAAGGGGGAAAAAAAAAGTTGATACATTGTCCAGGACGTCATTTTCCTTTCCAGCCAAGATGTCTTCAACAGTAAGGATAGATCTTTCTTTTCTTCGACCATGAATACGAAATATGAATGACTGGAACGAAAATTTCTCCTGTTTTAGGATCAATTTTCTGTGGTGATTTTGATAAGCAATTCTCATTATTTTTAGTAAAGTTCATCCAATGATAAGCCACATCAGCTATGTGAAGATATCTACGTTGCGATCAATTCCCAGTGAAAATTGGCATTCTAGTTTTTAGTCTATAAATTCAATCGGCAACAATAAAAACATTATTGTCATTATTAATGCATTTGTCAGTTTCTTTAATACCAAAAACATGCAATTTACTTGTACAACTTACGCCCACAAACTGCCCATTTAGTGGTTTTTAGCAAATTAGTTGATGTCTCGTCCATGGAACTGGTGGGAACTCATATAATTCCTTATCCAACAAAGAAATAATCCTCTGAAGGCCAAAATCGTTATAAATCGTTTCCCCCCAAAAATCTTAAGCTATGTGATTACTATCAATACAAATTATCTAGCTCCTCTAACGAAATTTTCTAAGCCCTAATTTTTTTTTTCTATTACAGCTCATATATTGAACAGAAGAGAAAAAAATGGGATTCCTGGATTGCTAGGAGGTAAGGAAGGTATATTTTAATTCAATATTTATACAGTTTATATTGAGTGACCAATATAAATATAGGCCCAGATGTTCCTCACAGCCTAATAGATAACTAAACCAAAAAACTTCTATAATTACATCAACTGATATTGTTTCCTTTTCGGATGAGCAAGTGCTTTTGCTTCTTTATTGTCCTGCTGAGATCACTCAAAGGCTGAGTTGGTTTAAGGTTTCCATTCTGAAGACGCTGTGTACTCCATCCTGCTTACACCTATCCGTGAGGTATTTCTGAAGATCTGGATCTCTTGGTTGTGAGTTAGCTGTTTGACTCAGAAGTTCGAACTCATCATAGTACAACAGCCCAAGAGGAGAAAAATGGCAGTTATTTCACCTCAATTTTTTATTATTTAATTGAAAACTAGGTACTAATAACTAGTCAAAATTGATGAGTCTAGAAAACACTAGAAAATCAAAAAGAACATTGTTTGAAGAAAAGCAAATTTGCTGAAATATGAGCCATAATAGAAATATTTACGTCTAATAGTTCTCGAGATATGCCTTTTAAAAAGCAAAATTTCATAAAAATGTTCTGAAATATCGGTAGTTAGTGAATCTATTTTGAGAAATCTATACTTGAATAACCATTCGACGTACAGATGTCTATTAACACTCAAATTAAAGCTACATAATTGTACTATAAAGTAGTTTATGACTTAACCTCGTAGGAATAGTATATATACATGTACGCCATAATATTAGTATGTAGTACATAGTAAATACTAATAGATATTTACATCCAATAGTTCTCGAGATTTTTAAAAAGCAACGTTTCATAAAAATATTGTATGGAAAGTACTGATAGATCAGTAGTTAGTGAATTTATTTTGAAAAATCTATATCTCAAAAACCATTTGACGTACAGATGTCAAATTACAGCTAGTTTTATGAGCTATAAAGTAATTTATGACGTTTATTTTCGCAGGATTAGTAGTCTTCATGAAATTTGCTAAAATAAATTGATTCGTAGTTTTTCATTTTCATTTGCCAAAGTTTATATTCATATGTGAATATCATAAAAACTACTACCCCTACGAAGATAAGTGTCATAAACTACTAAAGTAGTAGTTTTACTATAAATAGTAATGTTCCTTTATTTTGAGTGATGGAAGACATATGTGCGTCTTATGGGTCTAGTGATATATTTTTTCAAAAATCCAACATTTTATACGAACAACTAGAAATTAACATTTTGTGAGTTTATTTTGTCAAATATCATAAATACTGCTACTCCTACAAAGATAAACGTTATAAACTATTTCATAGTAAATTTAACTTGCTTTAGTTTGAATGCTGACAGACATCTGTACGTCCAATGAAACTCATTTGTTTAGGAATGAAATAATAAAATTAATATAGAAAAAATATGCTTTAGAGCATAATATAATTCTCAATGTTACAGCATCAGGAGGTATGTTTTGTTCAGCAACTGCGGTTTTGCTGTCCTGGCCGTGGAAGAAGGCTAACGGGCAAGAAGAACCGATGGACCTCGGAGGACCGAGTAATGAAGAAAGGAAATTGGCTAAAATCCTTCCACCACAGGACGAAAGAGATCGACTTTTCGAGAAGCTAGGCTATGCTATCTTCATCTTCATTGCCTTCTGCATGATCATCGAGGTCTTTCTCATGGACGATGAACAAGACGGTCCGACACCATCGTCCTCATCAGATTCTTAAACAAAACCACACTCCTCAATGTTGGAATTATTCTTTGTGTTTACATTATCAATACATAATATGTTACACTTTCGTCTATAGGCAATTTATTAAAAACATTTTAAGAGTATTTTTCGGATCGAAACAGTCGAATTGAGTAAAAAGAATAAAAAAGTAGTTGAATGTAAGAAAAAAGTCTACTTATTAAACTTCATAAAATCCTACAGCTGAAAGCAGAGCCGGGAATAGTAGTGCATTGTCTTACCCACTGAAATAATCCTATTGTGATAATATAGCATTTATAATTATAATAATTTTTTAATTGTTTGAGTTACAAAGTACTTTCTGAACATAATAAACGGGTGTTTAAATATTCCTAAAATTTCTAAGTTATAGCCAATCTATATTGGTCAACACGAATGTTTTACGAATTTTCGAAAAAAAAAATCCTACTGGTTTCCCTTGGTCATAAGAAAATATTTCGATTAAGGATAAAGAAGTTTTAAAATATAAAAAAAATTACTTTTTTCAGTTTCAGAACTAAAAAAAAAAATTACAATATATTTTTTCTGTAGGGAAGAATGCGCCCCGTGTGCCTTCTTTGTACAACTCCTCCCCCCCTCTCACTCCAGTGTTAATATTATCAATAAATGCTCACGCCTCTTTGTCAACTAACTGTAGTCAAATCCAACATTGTCCCCAGATGACTATTAGAATAATAAACCTACTTGGAAGTATTGATTTGTAAATACTAATTGA
>NW_027113242.1:1101077-1107376 GCF_000696795.3 Halyomorpha halys | reverse complement strand
ACAGCTGACCTATTGTATATATATAGACGGACAGGCTCCGCAAATAGATCAGTCTTTGAGAGCACTTTAAGCGTTTCATTTCGCACTCCTCTTTCTTATTATTTTTAGTTTCTCACTTCAGTAAAAGATAACTTATATATATATATATATATTAAACTTTGGTAATACCAAATGGTGCAAATACAAAGTTTCAATGCAAATAGTACTTTACTTATTGTACGCGGTTTATGTTGTTTTTTTTAGGTATTAGATAGTTGATATCGAGTTCAGTTAAAACTTGTTGATGCAAATTGTTACTGAAGGTTTCATAGCATTTCTATTAAATATATTCAGAGTAAGGCAAAAACTAACTACAGTTCAAACTAATAGTTAAAATTGTCATGAATATGATATTTATTTATCAATGATTCATTTATTAATAGGGACAATTTTAGCAGTTATTATATACAACAAGTAAATTTGCTGTAGGTGACATAGTGACATGTCTAGAGGAGAAGATCTCGATGCCATCTTCTTTTCAGAGGCCTAGGAGGATTATTAGGTAATGAAGGAGAATCCAGGTTAGAAACAAGCGGATTTGGGTGGTTGGGAAGTTTATTATGGAAGGAGTGTTACCTGATTTTGGCCAAATTGCGACACATGGTACATTGAGGTCCTGATGGATGACTTAATTTGTGACAAAATAAGGAGCATTGAGAATTTTATGAAGGATTTTGGACTGTAAGGATTGGATTCGAGAGGAATTAGATGGTTTAGTGGAACCCCATAGCTCAATTCCGTATGTCCAGATAGGCCTTCTAATAGTCTAGTCATGTAGATCAGTCTTTTGTAATGGATTGGAAGTTTGGACTGTTTGTCTTGTAAATGTTGTAATAGTCGGAATCGACTAGTGGTCTTCTGTCTTTTCAGTCTTATATGAGGATTCCATGTCAGTCGTTTTTCTAGATGTAGTCCTAAAGTAACGGATCTGTTCAACAGGAAAAAGTGGGGTATTATTAAAGGATATTGTAGACCAAGAGTTCATGGGCTTAGGACGAAGGGTAAATGTGATTTGGTGGGATTTATTAGAATTAATTTTAATCCTCTAATTTTGGTACCATTCTTCAAGAGTGGTGATATGGATTGGAGGGTTTGAGATATAATGTAAGGATCATTGTTCACTGACAATAAACATGTGTCATCGGCATACGTGGTGAGGATAGTGTTAGTATGGGTTGGGATGTCAGCTGTGAAAACTGTATACAGGATAGGACCAAGGATACTAACCAGAGGTACACCTGCACACTGACGGAATAGGGATGAATAAGCGCCGTTGTAATTTACTTGAAATAATCTGTCGGAGAGATAAGAACGGAACACGAGGAAGTATGTAGGGGGTAGGAATTTACGGATCTTGTATAGCAGTCCTGGGAACCAGACTCGATCAAAAGCCTGTTCTACATCAAGAAAGCCTGTTTTACACCCGAGCATGGATCTATTTAAATAATTTAAAAAAACCGTGCCCGTGTAGGCATATTTCCGTGACAACGTATACTCTATGCTAATATTACATGATTTATAAGACGTTGTCACGTCAAAAATAAAAGTTTATATAAGTAAAATGTTTAAATGGTTACTATAGTTATCCAATAATGTTTTGTATCAAATGTAAACAAAACAATCTACTTCCGTTACGGGACAGTTTTTCTAACATTGCATCATGTTTAAATGGTTACTATAGTTATCCAATAATGTTTTGTATTAAACGTAAACAAAACAATCTACTTCCGTTACGGGACACTTTTTCTAACATTGCATCCCGCAAAATGATTTATAAGACGTTGTCACGTCAAAACACAACGCAATAGAACAATATCTATCTGTCGAAGCTTATGTTCAATTGCAACTAAAACACATAAATAACAAAACAAAAAAGGTATGTGATTAAAAGACAATGCTTTTAACAAGTAAATAATTTTAAAAAAACGATACTGTATCAATTTTTATGAAACAAGGTAATATCAAACTGTAGTATGGCAACTGAGCTCTTTCGAGTATAGCCCGTCGTACATAATTGCTAAGAACTCACCAATTTTTTTGTTTTTTTTTCATTGACCAAAATATGTAAATAATTAAAACAGCAAATAAACCAAACTGTAAAAAACATAATAAGACAAGATTAATTTAATAATAAAAACTTACAATTAGCAACACAAAAACAAAAATAAAACGAGAATTGGATTTAAAAATGATAACTAATTAAAAGTAAGAAAAGAATAAATAAAAAATAATAATGAAAAAGTAATTTAAATAAATAATTACAAATATGAAACAAAAATCACATAAATGTAAGTGTAAATGGATAAGAGATATAACTCACACAATACGTAAAATATGAAAATTTGCAAACATACTGACGAGATGTGCAAAATAAATAAAACAGATTCTTCCAATCCTGCAAGGTGCCAGAAAAGAAGTGGCCTCGAGACCATCTAATTTAGAAATATTATCAGACTGCTGCCAATGGGTAGTTTCTGAACAGGATGTCACATGGGCTGAAGGCATGTTCTAACCCGCTGTTCAGAGAGGTCACCCCTCCACCAAGACCCGGGAAGTGGCAAAACACTGTCCCCTTGGTCGAGGTCCTCGCCGAGGAAAGGACTTCGGGCTATGCAGCCTGAAGTCATCTTAACCCATCTTATCCCCCAGTGGAGCGGCCCTCCCAGTTCTTTGTGTCCCCGGGCCAGCGGCTTCTGGGCTAATATTATAACCCCCGTCTTCAGCGGACCCAGACCAACCCCTTAGAATACCATATGGCAAAGGAAGGGCGCCAGTTACATGTTTATATATATATATTTACAATAAAAGAGATAAGAAAAAAATTCTGGAATGGCGTTTCGTCTTCATTATTGTATTTTAATTTATAATATCTATTAATTAAATATGTAAATACATTGATATTGTTATCTTTCAATGTATTTACATATTTAATTTATAATATCTATTAATTAAATATGTAAATACATTGATATTGTTATCTTTCAATGTATTTACATATTTAATTTATAATATCTATTTTTTAATATTTTAATCAACAGAAATAGTCCATTCATGCATTTATCAACAAATATACAAATTAAAACTTGGCTATTTGCATCTGGGTACACTTATCAATATAGATTTTTATCAGTAGAATAAAAAAGCACGCAAACAAAACATGTGATTGTATTGAAGTCCGGGCTCTGGTTATGACATGGAAAACAATGTCCACTCGCCTTATCAAATACAGGCATCATTAATTTGCACAGTAGCTGATTTCTGATAGTGGGGTAGTTTACACGACCTACAATAGTCAAGTTCTTATCAGAAGGAGCTGAACAGGATTCCTGAAAGGTCAGGGCTTGGTTTAGTTTCGTGGGATTGGATCCCTTGAAATAGGCATTCAATGCCAGCCACACGAATGCTATTACAGGGAATTCACTGTGCTTCGATCACGCAACAGCTTTCCCACAAGGGAAGATATTGTAGTGAGGAATGTTCTGCTTATTCTCTTGGCATATAAGTAGTCTTATGTCATATGTGAGATGTCTAAGCCATTTAGTATAATTATATTTATACCATATAAATTGAAATAAACTTTAAATGTTATATACATTGACAGAAATCATTAAAATATCAATTTATTTTATAAAAAAATACATAAAAAAGTGAAATTACATGTGAAAATTTTAAATGAATAAAATATTGTACGCATGGGTTAACATATTGATCACATGGAAGGCCAGGAGCTCAGTGCTTGTAAGGAAGTACTGTTTTTTGAACAACGGTCATACAAGGAGATGATTAGTTGATCAGACTCAAGAGTCTGAGTTCGAGTTGTGGGTTCGATTCCCACCTTGGGCAGTTAATATTTATTTTTCGGCGGTCCCAAAAACAGAATCTTGACATTCCTACCTTGGTTAGTACCCGGCGGCAACTCAGCCACCAGGGGTTGGCAAAAAGGACCACGTGGCCCACTTACCGGAATTGACCCCCTCCCACCAAATACCAATATCAACTTATATTTATTTCTCAATAAACTAAATTCATGCTGTTTAAACTTGATATATTTATTACAAGATGAAATTAGTTTTTATTGTTTGACTATATCTATGAAAGGATAAAAACAACGAAAACATTTCTTGTTGCCTTTGCCTGGTGTTAAGTAACATCTTTTCTTACTTGTAACCTTCTCTTGGAATGACTGCTGTGAAAAAGTAAGCAGTTAATGTTCACTTTTAGCCACAGAATATTTCTGAAGGATGCTTGTCGAAGTTTCCGGATTCCGAAACCTTGCTAGACGTGAAGTCTTCGAAACCTTGCTAGACGTGAAGTCTTCGAAACCTTGCTAGACGTGAAGTCTTCGAAATTTATCAGAAGAAGCATATTAATGTAAACTCGTTAAAATTCCAGATGAACCACTTCTTCCAAACTGACACCAGCGTCATCCCAAGTGCAGTGGCAGAATGCAGCGGGCAAAAACAGTTATTTATTGTAGTGCAGAATATATTTCATAGAAAAATAAAGTATGCCCAGTTCTTAACCACACAATAAAAAATATTAACCGCAGCTTTATTAAACCATGGAATTCTTTATAATAAAGAATCGGTAATAAGGAAAAAGAGGAGGAATGTAAAATATATCTAATCTATGTAATCTATATATAAACATTAATTTAGGTATACAGATTCCAAGGAAAAAAATATTTCACAAGCTTTATTAAGCTATCAGAATATTATAGCGGAAGTTTTATGTCTTTGTGGGTTTTAGTCATTAAAACTGTAAACAATAGGTAATCATTTTTTTATAACAACAGGAGATAAAGGGAAGCCCTATAAAATTTTTTTTTTCATTTGAGATACGAAGATATTGTTAATCAAAAAATATTAGTCCAAATAAATTATTAGGGTTCTTTATTTATATCAGCAATACATAATTTTATTTTTAATCGTTCGTAGTTAAAGTCGGTTAAAACGTAAATAAATCAAAAAAAAAATTAGTAGGGTAATAAAATAAGGATAAAAGGTCCTTTTCGCAATAGCAAAGTATTGAGAATCCTGATTGTACATCGATGGAAAGACCCTTATCGGCATTGTGGATGAGTTGACGACTAACGACTGGAACTGAATCTGAAGAAGCTGCTTTATCAGGAAGAGATCTGATGGCGTGAGGCGAGTGAGATACTGGAACCCAACAGCTCCATCTGATAAGAGAGCCTTCCAAAGCAGTTTAGGGAAAAGAAAGTCTGATGCTTCAGCGAGATCCTATTTGATTTATCTTCGTTGTGTAAAGGTAGTTAAGTCAAAAGGCATAGTTTTAAGAAAAAAATGCTTGTTAGTTTGAAATCTACTGTTAAGTTGCTACTAGGTAGTGCATTCAGATAGTTTAAAACAATGCAAGAGACTTAACAAACTTAAATAAACTGACTTTACAGAATCCTAAATTTCTCAATTCTGCTTTCAATGATGAAACAAAAAACTAAGGAAGGAGTTTTTTTATATTAAAGACTAGCAGGTATCTATAGTAACATAAAAGATAACAGCTAACTTCGCTATACACTCGTTCATACTGGTCCGATTCAGTTCATTGTTTCCTATTGTTTTAGACAATTTGATTATCTGAGATATTTTTGTATATACATATTAAGTAAAATAGAAATAGTTTTAATTCCTATTAATTAATGTAAGGAAAACAAAGTTGATGTTCGTTTTTAGCACCTCGAGAAACCCAAAAATGCGAATTCGTAAAATAATTTTTTTTTTGGCTTAAGAATTTCGCCTTACAAAATAAAAAAAATATAATTAACCTCAACATGACGTTACCAATCTGCACTAAACTTGACAGTGGTTATGGGCTCTATAAACTGCACCAAAAGGTACAAACCGATTAAGAAAATTTCTTAGCTCGCGCCTTCTGTTCAAAAACGTTTGAGTAAGAATTTACGAAACTATTATCCTTTTTATTGTTATTTATGGATGCGACAGTTTACACAAGATTGTGTTACGGCCGGTAGAGGTTCAAAAGGAACCTTTGCTAGACCAACCGTGTTTTATTTTGAATAATTCAACATAATAAACTGTAAAACATAGTAATAAATAATATATATACAAAACATGCAAAAAAGAAAAAAAAGGAATTTACCTAAACTTATATCCATTAAAAAAATAATATTAATCAAAAGAAAAGAAAAATGTCTTTATATCACCGCGAGTAATTGATGGCGCAGTATATATATGCCTGGGTAAAATTTCCTCACCAACAAATCCACTCTCTATTGTTAA
>NW_027113242.1:1095661-1101027 GCF_000696795.3 Halyomorpha halys | reverse complement strand
TGTACGCAGTAAAATTGATGTTAAAATAAAAGTAATTAAGGAGAGTAGAAAGTGAGTTTGGAATTTATGTAATACATTTATGAAATAAAGGTAATATATATATTATCCACATCATCACCAACCACCTCATTGTATATACAATTTCCCATAGCCCAGTCATTCAAAATTAATTAACCCTTTTAATTATAATTTTTTTTACTTCGGCCACCCCCTACAACACTTGTAATTTATATAATAAAATTTAATTTTCATTCAATCATATTTCATTTTTCAATTATACATTTCACTCAAAAATTCAACCAGCCAACCCAAAGTGAACGTGTGCCTGGCATTGAGTTGAAGGCATATTTCATACAAACATAATAAAAAAAACATATATTACATAATCGATTATTAAACAGATATTGGCCGAATCAGATAAGTTGGGACAGTTTTTTAAATTATTTATTTAATGTAATCTACAACTGTACAAAATAATGCAATAAGTAAATATGTTGTATGTATCATATTCACTTGAAAATCTTGGGAAGGAACCATCCATCGGTGGTACTTCAAACATTAATTTAAATTAGAAGGTCCCGTGGCCATATTCTTTTCAGACGCCTCTGAGAATTATCAGGGATTGTTAAGGATGAAAGATTAAGAATTAATGGGTTAGGATGGTTAAGGAGTTTGGAATGAAAAGACGCATATCGGTTTCGGGCCAATTCTGCAACGAATGGGATGTTAAGGTCTTTGTGAATGAGTTTATTTGTGACGTAATAAGGAGCATTAAGGATTTTACGTAGGATTTTGGAATGTAAAGATTGGATGCGGGAGGAATTTGATGGTTTGGTGGAGCCCCAGAGCTCAATTCCATATGTCCAAATTGGTCTGATTATCGTAGTGTACACTAATTGTTTGTAGTGAATGGGAAGTTTAGTGCGTTTGTCAAGTAAGTGTTGTAAAATTAAAGTTAATTCCAGGACTAAACAGAGTTACAAGGTAAGCTAAATAAATAGAAAAAAAGGAAATTAAGAAGCTCCTTTAATAATCATAACTATTGCTCATCATTATACAAAAGATGGATATGGGTTTGTAGAATTAATGAGGATATGTAGCTATAGGACTTAGACGAAGTTGGTGGAACATTTCGAAGCGGGTTGTCAATTATGGGGCAAACGGTCGCGTTTAAAACTCATTGCAAACTTTGTTCAAGAAGTTGGGATCTAATTTCTGTCGAGCATTTATCGGAGGACGGTCGTTCTATTGGGCTTGAGAATGCCGAGAATTACAAAGTTGGTCTGAGGGACGTTTATGTGTTTCTTAGCTTTTGAAAGGGCTTTCAATGCGGATGTGGCAGGCAATATTTGCAAGTAATTCTAAGTGTAAAGTAGTTTCTCAACCACAAGGAACTATACCTGTCTTGTTTTATAGAGGAAGGAATTATTTTCCTTCCTGAACAATAACCTCCTCGTCTAAGCCTCACTTACTCACTTCTCTGTTAACTTGTTAAGCTTTACCCAGAGTCTGGTTGTCCCCTTTGCATTATGCTTAGATTACGCTGGATTTCACAGATGTATATTTTGGGCGCGAAAACACTGTGTAGGTTGGTAGATCAATGAGAGATAGAAGAGAAAATTAAAATATACATATAAATCAATTGGACAATAAAAAAAAGAAGTTTTAAGGTAAAGAAACAATATTTAATAAAGGAAAGGCAATAATAAGATAGAATTTACTTGGTAAAATAAATTAATAAAATTGAATGACAACTATTATAAATATGGAACTAAAGGAATAATATAATGTGAATGTAGCTTGATTTTAGATTGATATACTTGATGTACAGGTGATTGTAGGTTGATTATCAGAATAATTAACAGGTGGATGCACTTGATGAAGATATTGATGTTTATAATGACAGATGAAGATATGGTAAAGATAAAGATGTGAACAGATTTTTTTTTTTGTAAAAGACAAAGTCTTGTCCAAATTCTTTTTTTTTTTTTTTAACTCAATATACAATTATTAAACAAAAGTCAAACAAGAGTCTAGTGCTCCATTACAAAAACAATAAACAAAGATAAAACAAGTTCTCTATAACAAAACAATAAACAAAAAAAACAGACTGGATAGATAATACACAACTATTAACATAATATTCATTACTTCATTATATTTAACTTAAAATAATGAGAATTATTTTAAATAAACGAAAGTGTGATATAAATGAATATATTAATTGTCTTCGAAAACTATTTACATAATAGAATTTATATGTCACCTACAGAATTAAACTTATTACATACTGTTACAATGTAAATATATGGTCAGTTCAATTTGGCTTCACAATCAATTTTCAATGTTTGTAAGTCGATACGGATACGGGTGGCTTTAAGTTGTACTGTCTATTTTCTTTAAAGGTGGAACAATATAGGAGGATGTTGAACAAACTATAGTTGAAATAACTTTTGCAGAATGGACAAAGTACTATTATATGGGGTGTAATCGTGTAACCATGATGGGAGTACGAAATTATCTTCTGTTAGCCACGTCTCTACAACACATAACACTGAGTTCATTCCAATAACTTCACATTCATTACTGGTAAATTTAAATAAATTTTTAAAAACATTTATATCGCACAAGATATAAACATGTCAACAGTATTGTGTTAAACTGTATGTAGAAGATGAAATCTAAGTAACATTATACACTGTGCACAGATAGATAATAATTAAGGTTAACCAACTACTGTCTTCTCTCTCCACAATCCAAAGAGGTTGCAAGTGCAGTAGCAATCACCTGTTTTTATGTTAACAATAACTTTGGGCCGCCCATAGCTCAGTGGTTAAGACACAGTCTTATCAATTTGATGTCTATTGGCGGTGCCGGTTCGAATCCGGCCTGGGACGTTGACTTTTTTTATTGAGTGGCGGTCCCACAAAATGAAGAACTTTGACCCCCAACCAGGCAGTATAGGACTCTAATGGGAGAGTCTTGGCCGGAAAAAAACAAAAAAAAACAAAAAACAATAACTTGTCTTAAATTTACCACTACAACACAGAGGTTATATTACATTTATAAGAAATATATAATTTAAGGTTGTACGCAGTAAAATTGATGTTAAAATAAAAGTAATTAAGGAGAGTAGAAAGTGAGTTTGGAATTTATGTAATACATTTATGAAATAAAGGTAATGAATATATCTGTACCTCGGAGGGATACAACACTATGTCCATTTTTTTCTATATTGACTTTATTACAGAGTTAAAATCAGCTTTTCTCATATTTCTTAGAGGAATAGAGCACTATGTCCAAAACCAGTTAGAACCGGATATAGCATGTTTTAAAACAACACCAAGTCCACTTTTATTTAGAGGGATAGAACACCTTGGTGTTTTATCCTTCTGAAGCATGTGAATTACTACTGGACATAGTGTTGTATCCCTCCGAGGTACAGATATAAGTCATTAAAAAAAAATTAAAAATTATAAAATTGATTTCGCTACTTTTGGGATTATATGCTTCATTTTTCATATAACTTTTACACTAGGATGAAACAATTAGGTGTTAAAAGAGAGAAACCAAAATTCCTGAAGTATTAATATAAACATATATTTTTTGCAAGGTTTCACTCAAATATTTAATTTTTGAGAAATCTTTTACTCAACATTTTTCAAAATAGAAACTCTCTACTTACTGTTCTATACGATTGCACCAGAGGAAAGTGGAAGAGTGGCTAAATAAAGAAGTAGTGAACTTCGGGGAAACCGAGGTCTTCAATCTTTACTGAGTTATCACACTTTTGACTTTCTTCAGACTGTAACAAAACTTAGCAAGGTTTAGAATTGATAGGTATTGTTTCTACTATTGGTTTTTTTACAAATAATTTTTATTGATATTTTTATTTTAACTTATTTGAATATACAGTAAGGGAAAGGGATTGAGATCATTAAAAATTTATTCCAGTTTTCGTTGGAAATACACATTTTAAGGTCATCTGGCTTCAAAATGGTCTTCGAATTTATAAACAGCCTAGCTCAAAAAACGTGAAGTCGTAGGAAGCTGAAAAGAAACCTTTTAATAAAATCGACCATTTTCATTTTATTTATTTATTTTTTCTTTTTTTAGGATTTTCTCAAAAACGGCCCTAACAATTTGGATTTATCTAGAATACTTTTACTTTTGCTTATTTAAAATAAATAATAACTACTAATATTGGAGCAATAATAAACAATAGATTAATAATATTGTAGAATTTTATAAATATTGAAACAAAGAAAAAGGAAAAAGAAAATATAGTTTTTAAACTCGGGGTAGAGTTTAAAAATCGGAAAAACCCGAGATCGCACTCAAATGTATGCAACTTGAAATTAACAAAGTTGATATTCGTTTATTTCACCTGGGGTAGCCCTAAGATACGAATATTTATAATAAATGAAATATATGTGATACGCACAACAAAAAAAAAAACAATTTTTTTTCCTCCAAGAAAGTGAGCAATAGAAAGAAATAAGTGAAAATTTCATAGAACAAGATTTGGTCTGTTTTGTGTATGAGGCCGGAGTTGCAGGATTTCACAAATTGTTAACAGTCAATCTCATTGTTGTAAAGCTGATAGGAATTTTAGATAATTATACGTTGTTTAATTTATTTTTCTCACAATATTGTTTTAAAATAACCAGTTTCTCGTAATCAACCAACATATTTCTTGTTCGAGTGTAAGTGTTGCACAATTCAAAATTTTTTAATAGTTTACACAATCTATTGCATTAGATTATTGGTTAATGGTTACTAGTATTTATAATTTTTACTGTACAAACGTTGTAGATCTCTGGCCACCGGAACCAGCCTTCTCCACGCCTGCTTAACTTGGGCTACTGCTTTCCATTTTGCGATATGTACCTCTTTCCAACTTTTTTTTTTTTCACCAAACCCCTCCTGGTCATTTCTGCCATAGAGAGAGGGAGGATGAGGGTTATCAACAGTTAACCAACTTATTATAAGGATATAAGGACACTAGAGGAAGGGTGTTATTTCATTTCGTGAGGCTGCTATGAAATAAAAATCAACCTATCCAGGCCAGATTCGAAGCGGTGCTACTGCAGATACGAGGTTGCTAGGATAAAAGCCTAAACTCCCTTGGCTACAAACAGCCTCTGGATCATTTGCCAACTAATGCGCCAAACATTTTTGTGTGGTCTTTAAACTACTTTTCTGCCTAGGTCACGCTGCCGTATATCGCATAGGGCTTACTTTATTACGGCATTAACATTTCACAAACTATGTAACCACAAATTTTGACTTATCTTTAGTTATATATATCTCGTTTAAATTTGCCCACGCTCAGCGGAGAAGCGGGTGAGTTAAGGGAATGAATA
>NW_027113242.1:1093735-1095571 GCF_000696795.3 Halyomorpha halys | reverse complement strand
TATATTTATACCCGAAATATTGACTATATACAATATACCCGTTTATAAAAAAATAACAAATTTTGACCACTGGCGAATACCTTTACAAGTAGATAACAGAAAAACTAGGGGTGATACCTACCTACCTGTGGAATTATCGTAATATTCAGTGAACAACAAAAAAAAAAACGGAAATTAACAAGTTAAAAGCAGTGTATATGCATAAGAAAGAGCAGCAGAACTATGTGCACAAAAGTTTAGTAATAAGAAGAAATGACAGAATGAAAAAAAAGAATTCTTATCAATTAAAAAAAAACAGTAAAACAAACAAACCCTAACTTAAGTGCCCTAGCTTAATCTTACTAACTAAATTTACATTATTATATAAAAAAGGAATATAAAACAAAATAAAGTTTAGTTCGAATCCCACGTAGTCCTTGGGTGTACTCTTGGCAGAACACAAGGTTGTCCGATATTTCCTTACGGTCACCGTCTCACCTTTCCCAGAAGTATGAAGATGATTCCTGCCACCACTCTCCTATCCATGGCGGGCTGAAGAAACGTTATCACGCACTGCACTATATCTACACTTCTAGTGTTAATGACCGCCCACTGAAGCAAGACACCATAATTTTGAAAACCAAAACATACACTCTCTTATGAGAATGCTTTGGCTTTACCATGGTACACTCTTAGTATCAGATTTGTAGAGATTTTTTGGAATTCAATATCCTTGATGCAGAGAAAAAAAATTTCTTTTCGCTTATTGTACACTGGTCCTCTCAGTTAGTTGATTATTTAATGACGTTATTGTAGATAAGATGTAATTTAAACTGTCTACTTTTAGAACCGACTTGCCTTCTACACAGATTCTGTTATCGGGATGGATTTTACAACTTACTATGTATTTAGTGTTATCTTCATGTAATTGTAAGCGAATTGTCTCTACTTTTTTAAAATAATTTTGATAATTATAATTCTATCATTATAAAATTTGTTTTTTTATATATTTAAATCGATTACATTTCAATGTTAAATTATTATTTATAATTTGATAATATCATTATATAAATTGAATGATTGTAAACTTGCAGAATTGGAGTCGGGGAGGACAAACACAACAAAGGAATGTGGTCATAGCGGCGAATGAATTTTTTTTTTCTCTGGTACAAAACGGCAATCTCGTTATATAGAAACATCTTTGAAGTATTTTAAAAGGATTAAAGTAAACAATTACTGAAATGGCTTTCGACCATAGCAAAAACTAGGACATTGTGCTTTGACACGGTAATACAGAAAGTTGTAGAAGGGCTGGGGATAAATCTTTGTAGAACCGAAATATAGTAATAACGCTCCAGCCATAACTTTAGTAATAGAACCATTCTGGCAATATTCGGTCAACGATTTCCTATGAAGTTATTGGTCAGAAGTCCTCCAGCCGGAGGACAGTTATGGGGCGAAGTGGGCTATAGTTCTTGCACTAGGTATATTATCCCTTGGCAGGAGTTGGCAACGGAAGGAAAACAAGTCTTGGTTCCAAGGACGTGGGTTGCAGTCTGCTCAGGTACAGAAGGTCACAGCCAACTCATTTACAACTTCATAAATATAACTATTTTTTAGGAGAAAACAAACAAGCATGGGACATTTTTCTGTTTCTTTTTTTTTTGTTTATTACAAACTTAAGAGAAGTTGAGATTCGAAGGCTTAAAGAATCAGCTTTGCATTGTTGTATATAGTTTTTGTTTATTTGATCATTGTTTTTAATTTTTAACATCCTTTCAAAACATTTAGAAAAAAAACCGTGCCCGTGTAGGCCTCGGCATATTTCCGTGACAACGTATACTCTATGCTAATATT
>NW_027113242.1:1091434-1093170 GCF_000696795.3 Halyomorpha halys | reverse complement strand
TAAGACGTTGTCACGTCAAAAATAAAAGTTTATATAAGTAAAATGTTTAAATGGTTACTATAGTTATCCAATAATGTTTTGTATTAAATGTAAACAAAACAATTTATTTCCGTTACGGGGCACTTTTTCTAACATTGCATCCCGCAAAATGATTTATAAGACGTTGTCACGTCAAAAAATTAATTTAGTTAATTAATTAAAAATTGATTATTATACTAAATAAAAACAAGATTTGATATACTTTTTATTATATTACTTTGAATTTATTAAAAAACCCATTATCGATTGCTAGGTCTACTTTAACAAGGATGGTCGTGCGTGAGACTTTTTTCACTTTTTTAGAGCTCTTGAAGGTATTTTTTAAAATATAAAGTTTTGATTTAGATTAGGTTTATTTAAGCTTAACAAAAAAAAATTATTTTGACACACGAGCAAACTAGTTTTAAAAAAATCAAAAAACAAACATAATTATAAAATAGTTATGAACATAATATAATATTTTAGACAGACAAAGTTATAAAAATAATCAAAACACACATATATTATGTTATAAGAACTTAACACTAATCTTAAAAAAAAAAAAGCTCAGTTTGAAGAAATCTCTTGTGGACAACTGAACACCGTATGATTGGGGCATATCGGTCTTTTGCACTGGCAATTCTTTTTTATTTAGAATGCCTGAATATAACCCAAAAATTTACAAAAAATAGTATTCTTACAGTGCAGCGATGAAGTGAAAACTTGAAAAGACAAATTATTATTATCAAGACCACTCTAACATACACTTATAGTATCGAAATACAATTCATAGTAAATAATAAGTGCTTAATGAAGTTCCTGCCTCTTCAAGATTTCCAAGTTCTATTTTTCCTTGAGGGAAAAAAACATTTTTATTGATTAAATACACTTGTCGCACATGAGAAAAATCCTCACAACTTGAATATTTTTATAGCAGCCTTAGTCGCGCATGAGATAATGTCTCACGAGAAGGGTATATTGTCAGAGAAAGAGGGCTGGACGCCTACCCAGAGCTACGAGAGTGGTGGAGGGGGCGAGGTTTAAAAGGAAGATACAGTGAACTATAGATTTCAGGAAGATGGGAACCATAGTCTCCATCTAGCAGCTCCCAAACTCGAAAAACAATTAACATGAGAGAAATTCTCAGGCAGCAACCAATAAAGAAATATCAATCTCTTTCATACAAACAAGATATTTTTTATATTACTCTTATATCTTTTCTGCTCTTCTTCGATGATGATAGCATTAAATTGTACTAGAAATTCGTTCTCAGGTCTTCCTCTCAACTATATCCTGATTTTTAAGAAACAAAAATACATAAATATCAACACATTGCGGATCAGTTATTTTCTAACGAAGCTGAATTATAAATATCAGATATTTTTACTCCTAAATTTTTGAAACAATAGTAATTTTAAATCATTTAAAAATTATATATACATAATTTGAAGTCATTTCGGTTGAGCATTCTACTGAATAAAAAAAAAAGCTATATAGTGTTAAAGACCAAAATTTTGATTTCTATTTAGGTTAATTTTGTTTTGACAACTTTCCAAGTGACTTTTAATTTTGTTAGTTGTAAGTTTATGTTTATTCATTTATTTTTTTTTAACTATAAGTAATTTTAATTTTGTAAATAAAAATAAGGGATATAAGGAGGTTCTACGTTTATAAATAAATTGCGGAGGTGTAACACGTGCGGAGCAATACCGAAGGCA
>NW_027113242.1:1037694-1090939 GCF_000696795.3 Halyomorpha halys | reverse complement strand
TATTTTAATTAATTAAATTTTTGTATCACTTGGAAAGTTATTTTTTTATTATTTCATTTTCTCAATTATTATATTTTTATGTGATATTTATTTCAGGTCCTCCGTTATTTTTTTTTTTGTTTTATTTTATCTCGAACCAGCGTACATTTCCCTCTGGGGAAGAGGTCGGTTTTCACATACGAAACACCCCTCGCCCCAACATATAGTTTTTATTAGTTTACTCTAAATTTATTTTAATAGAAAATATATATTAATTTTGAAAAAAAGAAATATAAATCTTATTTCATACAAGAATATGTATGTTTATAATATTGTTATATCTTTTCAGCTGTTCTTCGATGATGGATGCAGCAAATTGCACTATGAATTGATTTCTAGGTCTTCCTATCTACCCATATATTCCAATTTTTTTAGAAAAAATACAAAAAACTATAAATATCAACTCGTTCTGTATATATTCTGACGAAGCTGAGTTATAAATATCAAACCTTTTTTAAATCTGAATGAGCATTAAAAGACATTAACAATAGTATTATACGATGATAAAGACTGTATGAGAAGGGGAATTAAAATTAAGTAAAAAGAAAGAACAAATAATAAAAAACATATAAAAATCTAGTTAGTAAACATATGTAAAATTAAAATGATTAAAAATAAGGTAATGGAATAAGTGAGAAATAAATAAATTATATTTTGTTTCTTTTTTAGTATTTTTCGTTATTTATATATATTTCCTTTTTCTTTTTTTCCATAACTGCAATTTTAAATTATTGAAAAAAATCTAGATTAAAGTAAAATTAGCGAAGAAATATCAATCATCTTCTTTTTTAGAATTAGCAGCCAAACTGATTAGTTGTGAGTGAACAAACCAGATATTTTGATGTTGACACTTTTAGCTAAACTAAAAAAAAAAAAAATGTATTAATTTATTCATTAGATTTATCGAAATAAAACTTTTTTCATTCTTATGATAACTGTTTGGGTTATCATAATTAAAGGTTATAATTAAAATAAACAATGAGGAGACTAGGGAGAGAATCAGGGCCGAAGATAATATTGTAATAGACAATATGATGATAAGCCAGCGGATGATGGAGGCATTGGCTCTTATCAGCTGACACCAGAGGCCATTTTTCCAGGCGAGCGTAGTTCCTCATGCTACATTACTTTGTTATCACCCTAAACATACACCCTTCCATGTTCATACACATCAACAATATAACGAAATTAAAATTTCATGAACTAACGTCTGAGGAAGGCGCACTCCAAGAACGGTATTAATTAAAGTTATTTCAAAACATAATATTTACTTAAATTATAATTTATTTACTTCACTTAGTTTCAGTAAAACACTTGCAAAAAAGATTTCTGAAAGTAATAGCTACAACAATACCTTCTTTTCTTTAAATGAATCCCTTCCTTGTCAATTCTGACATAAGGGGAGTCATCTACAAATCAACAGAGTTATCTATTCTAAAGATGGTGGGGGTGGGGGTCAAGTTTTATTTTCGTAGGACTGCCTCAGAAATGAAAAAAATTGACCTCTAGGTTGGATTCGAATCGGCGCCGCTGGGGCCACGGCACGAGCCAATCGATGTTAGCGCTGAAACTCGCTTGGCTAGGAATGGCCTACTGCAACAATAACCACCTCAGTATAACGGGTTTCATGAAATGGAAAGGATCACGGAGGTTATTCAGGACCCCAAAATACTTTAAGTAATTAGGGTCTAAAAATGTTAGAAATTTATTCCTAAAGGGGGCACATTCAGTCGTACTCAATGCCACGTAAGGAAGTACTGGTTTTAGAACAATGGTTATTCAAAGAGGTTATTTTTGAACCACCAGATGACTCCCCCGTTAAGGGTACCCCCTTTATGAGGCTGAGTTGACCTCAGGTGGGCTCCAGAGCCCACAGGGTTGACTTACGGCTACAGTGTCACAGAAAATAATATTGTGCCACAGCTGGATTTGGACTCCAGTCCTCGGAGTTAGTTCGATAAGGAAATTAAAAGTTAGACCAAAATGAGGTATATTAAGGTACATTAATATGAGACAGTAGTACCGAAACGTTGTACAACAAAACAAAGAAAATATATTCAATTATTGGAAGTTTTTAACCTCAAAAATTTAATTAAATTGGCTACCAGACTTCCTAGAAAGAAAATCCAGTTATTAAAAGTTATATGTCAAAAATAATTGTCAAATGCACAATTGACACAGAAAACACGTGTATTCAAATTAAATGTCTGATATGCAAATGGCTTCCAACTAGGAAAAGAAGTCGGAAACTGCAGGTGAAGATGTGAGTAAATACCTGTTTCATAATACTATTACAATCATAACTACAATCTAATACTATTAGTCTTTTCCGTTTAACTTAATACAATAACACTGGCTTGTACAATAGTAACTTATACTTAAGTACTTTTTAACTCCTCTAATATCACTAATAGTCCTCCCTATTATGAAAAAAATAAGTATTAGTGTAATTACCATGTTGTTTCTATACTTGTATTTTGAACTAATACTATTAGCTTTCATTATAAAACAGGGCCCTGGAGGTGAATACAGGGACTATGCAGCATTGCGCTCGACAGCAATGTGCAAGTAGAGAATTGCAGAAGTAATGTAGATTGAGTTCTGGCTGGTCATCTCGTTGTGTAATTAAATGCAAACACTTATTTTTTTTCAATACATAGGCATAATTTTATTTCTTTAATTATATTCAGTTGCATTTAAAACTCACATGAAAACTAATTAATAACTATATCATTAACAAAAGAAAGGTGATAGTCCTTTATGAAAATATTTTGATTATAAAATTTATAAATTTGATTGCATCCCAAACTCTCCAATCCCATATCACAACCCCCGAAAAATGGGGCCGAAATTGGAGGATAAAAATAAATTCCAACAAATCCCATCAAACCATCTTTACTCATCGTCGTAAACCTGCCGACTGCCCTACAGTATACTTTAATAATGTGACTCTTTCCCCTGTAGAACAGATCCGTTATCTAGGATTACACCTCAAAAAACGACTAACCTGGAATCCTCACACTAGACTGAAAAAACAGCAAACTGCACGTAGATTCCAACTATTACAGTACTTACTAGACAAACGGTCTAAACTTCGGATTCATTACAAAAGACTGATCTACATTACAATAATAAGGCCCATTTGAGCTTTGGAGCTTCATTAAACCTTCGAATTCCTCTCACATCTAATCCTTACAATTCAAAATCCTTCCTAAAATCCGCAATGGTCCTTTCTTTGTTACAAATAAAACCATTCATTAAGACCTAATGTTCCTTATGTAACGGATCTATCCCGAACCCGATATTATTCCTTCTATTATAAACTCCCTAACCACACAAACCCACTAGTTTCTAACCTTGCTTCCTCTTCCATTCCTGGCAGTTCCCGGAGGCGCTTGAAAAGAAGATGGGCTCGTGACCTTATATTGTAAAAGTGTTTTTTACTGAGTGCAGTGAAAAATGAGTGCCACCAAGTGGTATTTTCTCTACACACTGTATCATACCATTATGGTCTTACTTCAAATTTACTTGTTGTATTTTATATACAGTTGTAAACGCCAATAAATATTTTTTTTTTATAAATAAATGAAAAACATAATTATTTAATGCCTTGCCTATGTTTATAACCTATTAGTTGTTGGCCGCAACAGACTGGACTGGTAAAATATAACGAAATAAATAATTTTTTTTTAGTTAAATGGGCAATGATAACCATTCGCAGTTTTCTGTCTCAAGTTAAAAAAAAAATGAAAGAAAGCTTTACTAATCAATGTACATTACAGACTTTTTATTCTGTGATTAATATTTCGAATTTAATTTCTATTTTCCTTCAATGGGAAAGATTAAGAATTACTAATATTTGGCTGGAAGCCCATGCTGTGCAAGTACTATTACTAAGAACAAAGATCTGGAAATTAGGTCGTGAATAATTGAATAGAGAACCCCTAGTATTAGCATTGTACTATTAATAGATCGATCCCTTAATCAGCTCTGGCTTAGATAATTGCGAGGCACAATTCAGTCTGTAATTAGCCGCTTGATATACGTAATATCAGCTCTTTGCTCTCAAAATTTATTTTAAAATGATTTTTTTTTTTATTTATTCATATATATATACATCTAGTAAATTTAATGTAAGATCAAAATGGTGTGATACAGGGATATACAGAAACTATCCATACTCTAATAATATTAGTACATTAGACGATCTCTAAACCATCTTCTTTCCTTAGGAGGATTTTCAGGTATGGAAGAGGAAGCAAGGTCAGAAACTAGTGGGTTAGGAAGGTTGGGGAGTTTATAATGCAAGGATTGACATTGGGTTCGGGCTGAATCAGTTACATATGCAACGATAATGTCTTTATGGATAAGGTCTTATTTGTGACAAAGTAAGGAGTTTACGAAGAATTTTGGATTGTAAGGATTGGATACGAGAGAAATGCGAAGTTTTTGTGGAGCCCCAAAGCTCAACTCCATATGTCCAGATTGGCCTTATTACAGTGATGTAGAACAGTCTTTTGTAAAGTGTTGGATGTTTAGACCGTTTGTCTAATAATAATAGTCGAAATCGACGTGCAGTTTCCTGTCTTTTCAGTCTTGTGTGAGGATTCCAAGTTAATCGTTTGTCCAAATGTACTCCAAGGTAGTGGATCTGTTTGACAGGGATAAGGGCAACATTATTAAAGGATACTGTAAGGCAGTCAGTACGTTTCGACGTTTACCCTTCAGTGATTTGTTGGGATTTAAAAAACAAATTGTATTCATAAATAATTCTTCACTTACAAATAGACTTATTTGAATGAATACAAATATCTTTTACTCTAGGCCAAGTTGCATGAAATATATTTCAAAATATATGTTATCACTGGTTTATTAATTATTAATCAATATTTAAATTTTGCTTTCCATCTAGATTTTAGGAAGTGTCTACATACAGTTAAATTAAGATGTAAATAGATTTTTAGTATCAGATTTTTAATAAACCATTATATTTCAGAAATATCCTAACCAATAAATAGATGTGGGTATTGAAAACCAATGTACCTACTGCTCCAACCCCTGATATGCGGATTGCGTTAAGAGTTGGGACTTCAAAACATATGAATATATAATATAACGATGTTTTCAGCGATATATTGATGTTCTCAATAGTTTGTAATGATAACCTATAATTTTAATTACCGATTTATTTTTTCTTTATTTGTATATTTAATTATTTAAATTTTTATACATGAGGGAGATCATTGGATTAGTTATAAATATTGAATTAATCAAGTACGCTATGCTACTTTGTCTTATGTGTATCTGCTACAATTCAAGAAGGGCCAGGGGAACAATACTTTAAGGAAGTACTGTTGCTTAATAACGATTGTGCAAGGAGGTGGTTTGGTCAGAATCATGATTTTCCCTCAATTAATAGTATGCACTTGAAGCCCTACCGGAGGTCTCCCGAATCACGCCTTAATTAACGGAATAAATAATTATCTGTCGGATTCGAACACTAGTACTTGGAGTTAGTAGCACACTGCCTTACTACTGAGCCACCCATATATTCAACTTTTTTTTAAATTGTACATTCCCCAAAAAAGAAAGAAAAATATGTAAAGGTACAAATATGCGTTAACATGAACATACGAAAGTAATATTATTTAGTCTACAATATTATGCAATGAATCTAAAAGTAATTAACTTTTATTTAAAACTAAAAGCAATTCATCTAATCCGACACAGCTTTAGCAAAGATATGGTTTGAGTTCGAGCCAAGTTCGCTTCATAATTTTCGGCGCAGCTTCACAGAAGGTTTCATTTATTTTAAATTAGTTTTTCGATTATTTTAGAATTATAAATCTCCTATAACATTTCAGAAGCTCATTTGAATGACATATCTACCAGGAGAAGCTTAATAAAAGAGTCTTAATCTGAAAAATACTGTGAAGATACAGCAAACCATTTTTATATTTACTAAGCGATTAGCAAAGTCGTAGTATTTGTAAATAATAAATAATGTTTATATTGATTTTGCACATGAATGTAGGAGAACAATAAGTGGTTTTTAAATAACGCTATAGAGGAGGAATAACGATCAAAATGAGTAAAGATTTCGAAAAAGAAATGAAAAGTTTACAATAGAAAGCATTATTTAGTTGGTAGAATAGGATATGCAATTTGAAGTTTTAACAAAAGAGTGGACAGTTGGCAAATTAGAAATATATATAAGTTTTTGGATTCTGAAAGATTGAAAAGGAAATATATAGATTAAGTATTGTTAGTCATAATAAGGTATATATATTCCTATGTATCGGTCTTTTGACAATACTGGGTATTATTAAGGTGTTTCGTCATCTGCCCCTATACCTGGTCAGGGTATCCTTCTGCGAAGCTTTTAGCGTCCCCGGATATGAAAACATCTGTATTAAGTTTGTCACATTACCAGAGGCCCCTGAGAAAATTAGCTTGGCTAACCTTTAAGTGTTCTAACAAAAATGACAGGTTTGACGAGGGATCGGAATCAAATTAAGCAGCTGCAGGCCCTTCCTGGACATGTCAAACTTTTTTACACATTCTCGGCCCTGAGGAGGGGGACGCCCAATCAGATAGGAGATTTAAAAATAAGGTAACGCCCCAAAAAGGGAAGTGGGAGAAAAATACAGAGGAAATCTAGAAGAGACAGACGGACACACTCAACAGGAAGGCTTAGACGGGGGAGGACCACAGTCAAGAGGCAGACTTAGAGGATGCATTTCGACCAGACGAAGTCGTGAGAAGGGCCACGAGACCTGGACATCCCTGATGAAACAGAAGACACCTACGGCACTACATCCGTAGCACCAGCAGCTATAAGTATAAATTAACTAATAAGTAATCATGTAGTAATCTATATTTTATGGCAACCTTTATCTGAATCGTTTGAATCATTTTAATAAATTGTAAATAAATAGTTAATCTCTTTATGTAGTTTATATACTATTATATAACCCAATATACCACCCTTTATTATACTATATAATTAATGGTAACATCATTTTATAAATATAAAGGTTTTTAATTGGTAAACTGGTAAACACACAAACAGCCTTTGGAAAAGAACCCAATTATAATAATAGTTTTTTTTAGGACTCAATATATAATTAATTAATTAACTTATTTTGGATAATTGCCTTCAGCGATTATCCTGACATCCCAAGTAAATCTACCACTAGTACATAGCAATATAACAGGAGACATGGGGGAGCTTGGGGACCCAAAAGATAAATCTAATGATATGATTAATCAACCTCACTAGGCTCTTGTCTCGCCTTCAAGACAGGCAACCAGTTAATGTGCTCTAATAAATGAGATAGCGAATTCTAACGGGATATTGAATTCTTTAATTAAAATTAAAGGAAGATAGTCTGAGTTTGGTTAACATAACTCAAATAGAAATTAAACTATTCATTATTTATTAGTTTCGCCACAGTTGCAGGACTTCATAAGGGCTAAAAAAGATACAAACAACTAAAATTAAGTAACAGGGTAATAGAATAAGTTAACATGAATTAAATATAAACTATGGTGTGTTTAAAAATAATGTAAAATATCTAAAAAAATAAACAAAGTTAATAAATTTACAATTAATAAAAATAAATTACTTTATTTTCTTTTATTTACTTTGTTCATTTTCATGTAAATTTTCTAACATTTTACATCATTTGTAACCACTCTATAGTTTATTTTTATTTCATGCTATCTTATTCTCTTACTCTGTTACCTAATGTAAGTTGTTTATATATTTGTTTCTCCTGATGAAGCTCTGTAACGTGGAACGAAACTATTTGAGTTATCTTGGCTGTATCCGGACAATCTTCCTTTCGTTGTTTTATAAGTTTCGTTTTGGAATTTTATAAACTATGGAAAGGAAGGAGAATGTCAATTGAATCTTCAACGTCCAATATAAATGCAATTGAAATGACAGTAGCTTTACTCTGACCCAATCTGGTTGTTACATACATCTAAAACTGTAAAGCTGAAGGACGAGTGTAAAGGACTTAACAGCACTGCTGTTATTTAACAAATCCTGATCATTATTACTTGGACATAAACAGCTAATTCGTTAACAGAAAATAGTGGAGTATGCATTATATGCAGTTACGGAGTGGCCCGGGTGGTAACGTGTATCAATTTCTGTACCAGGATCGATTCCACATTAGTCTCGGTATAGACTTCACAAGCCGGACCAATATCCTCCTCTTCTCTTCTTCTCCCCCAGCCTCCCCTTAAAAGCGATATTTTCATCCTTTGATCTACTGCTCTTCAAAGATCCAACGGGTTCTAACCATTCAGTAAAGTGCTCAAGAGAGCCAATTAAATTTGGTTCAACAGTGCGCGAAACCGCGCTGTTCTTGAGATCAACAACTAAACAAAACACACAAACATTAAGGTTAAGATAATATTTAAAGAATACAAAAATAAAGAAGAATTTTCATTTAAATATCAGCTAAAAATGAAAGCGGACAACATTTCACTAATTTTGACAAGAAAAATATAAGGTCATACTCTGACTGATCAAAATCATCTCACATCAACAATCTACAAAATAATTGGCAAATAGAGAGAGAGAATGTTTATATTTGCTTCACCCTACATTTAAATACCTCCAGGATTTTCCTACAGAAGTTTGACATGTAACATTGTTCTCGGCAAAATAATAACTTAAAACCGGAGATGAATTTGAGACAAATCTACCTCCATTCCGGAAAACCTATTTGTGGATTTACGAACCTCCACAGCTCTTTAATATTGAGTTTGTGGATTTAATGTCCTTCTTTATTTTCAGGCATTTATAAAAAAATATATATATTAATCACTCCAATTTCTGTTTTAAAAACAATAATGGGGGGGGGAGTCCGATTTTAGAGGCTGAGCTCTGCTGCTTATTTAGATAGATCTTGGAAATGTACAAACAGTTTACGAATCATATAATATACTTATTTGTTTGAAAACGAATAAAAAGTGAATTATTTTAGGAAGACGGACCAGGTGGTGGTCAAAGAAGGTTCAAAAATATCAGAAAAAAATATTGTTTAGTAAGCGACGTTTCGCCTCACTGTGCATAGTCTCATCAGGGCTTGGTCCTGATATGTTATGCCAATGATGATTAATATCTTGACCTCTCTATTTTTGATTAACGTATTTATTCATTAAATTATTTTATTTTATTAATACTATTTTTTTTAAAACTTATTTATCCATTCAAGTGTTTCCTGTAACTGGTTTTTATTATATTTTTCTTTTAATCTATGTGTTAGTCTTATTCTCGTAAAATGTATCTATTTGTTTGTTTTTGGTAAACTGGTCTGCTGCTGTGACTATGAATGATGGTCTGATCTCACATTACCGTCTAATATTGAATTTGTTTAGTGGATCACTGAAGAGGATCTAGGAGGGTGAATTCCGGAGAGCGAATTTGTTGTTCGGGTGAATTGAAAAATTGTAAAAGGGTGAAATTGGAGAAGCAGAAATGAGAAAGAAAAATACGAATGAATTGAAACATTTGAATTTGTTGTACAGACCGAAATGGATTGTAAAAGGCAACTGTAGGGGAAAAAATGTTTATTATATCTTATTATTATATCTCTTTTTTTCTGATTATACCATGTATGTGTAATTTATATATGTCCGATTACGGATTGATAAGTATGCTGTGTGAGATAGCAGCCTAATGTATTTAAGCAGCATAGATAAATAAAGTATTTCTCTCTCTAATGAATAGAATCATTGTACCTTCAGAACCTACCTGAAACTGTGCAAAAAGGGGGGAACGTCGGTTACACATATAATTTATATATATTTTTTTCTACTTTTTTTACCTTCCTGACCTCCACTCAGACTGTCTTCTTACATTCGTGAAATATGGTCAACTAAAATCTTCCTAGAAGTGAATTAGCTTTTGCATGGGGTCAGTGAGTCAGTCTAGATTATGAAATTGTTTAGTCAGTGAGTCAGTCTAGATTATAAAATTGTTTAGTCAGTGAGTCAGTCTAGATTATAAAATTGTTTAGTCAGTGAGTCAGTCTAGATTATAAAATTGTTTAGTCAGTGAGTCAGTATAGATTATAAAATTGTTTAGTCAGTGAGTCAGTCTAGATTATAAAATTGTTTAGTCAGTGAGTCAGTATAGATTATAAAATTGTTTAGTCAGTGAGTCAGTCTTGATTATAAAATTGTTTAGTCAGTGAGCCTATCTTAGGCTTGAGGTTTTTAATCCAACATAAATAATTAAACCTTACATCAGAACATGATGTATTAATGATTACACATAACTTCAAAAAATGTTCACTTTATTTAGATGATGTAAAGTATACAAGTACATTTTTGTTCTAAATGTAAATAATTAGTTTTTAGTCAACGTTAAAGTCGAAAGTTCGATGAAATTTCATTGTGCTCCAAAAATTTACAATCATGTGTTTCCAAATAAACTTTTGCTAGATAGATAATAATACAGCAGACTCGGAAAATATATAGAGAGGCAAGATATAAACACAAATATATATAGAAATAGGAGAGTGGAGGTAATTTCCCGAAGAAATGGAAGATAGAACGGATAGCCGGTGTATCGGAAGGATAAGGGATTGGCAAGACCTGAGGACCTCTGCGGTGTACTAAGTTCCATCCTCTTTCCTTTCTCTCCTCCTCCAAGGATAAATTGAAAGGATTTAAAGATAGTCCTTCCTACTCCCTTCATTTCTCATAACACTCACGCACTAGACAGAAAAAAAAAAAAAGAAGTTCTTCGTTTAGCAAGGCTTGGTAAAATATTGGCCCGTATATAGAGAGCATTATTTCAAGCTACACCTTAAATACCCTTTCTCTTATATATTTCACCACCATTTACTTAAATCCCGTAAGATCAATAACGTGCTAGAAATAATGTTACTATTATAAAATATGTAATTATAAAATTTGGATCAACAACAAGTAATTAAAGTTCGAGAAATTCGTAAATCGAACAACTTATATAAATATATAGTGTTTGAAAAAGTTGAATCAATACAGTATATAGATATCCAACCGGAAGAAAAAAGCAAATATATTTTTTATATAGTTATATCTTTTGGATTAAATATTATAATAATTGTTTTGTATTTGTAAATATTGTCAATGTGCAATATTACTATGTTTGGGATTAAGGATTCAAAAAGTGTAACAACCTTTTTTAAAAAAACTATTGATTCCAATTTGGAGCATTTGTATTTTAACTAAATTATTTTTATTTTTTTAAATCAATGTGTTTTTGTCCAAATAATTAGATTTATTATCAATCATGAACATTAGCAAAATGAAAATAAAATAAAATTCAATATATATAGATATTTATTACAAAATGGTGGCGTATTAGATGTTTGATACGTACTGATGAATATTGAGTTATAACATTTGGTGTTCTAGAATTGCAATCTCAAAGCCAATTTCTTGGAATTTGGCCATTTCAATACTCAATTTTTTCTATTACCGATAGAAAAAATATCAAAATCGGGCCATTATAAGCAAAGATAGCATACTGTACTTTTACAGTAAAGTATATATAATAAATTTCATATATTATATATGTATGAAATACTAATGCTATAATTTTAATGAAAGGTACGAAAAAAAAAGTACGTGTTAATTAAAGTATAACCATAATTTTAAAGTTATTTGTGTAGGTTCCCATGGAAATCAGTTCACTTTCATTTCATTTTTTACAAAAACCCTAACAATAAACTCATTCTGGAACATTCTAAATGAGTATTTATCTAATTTCAGAGAATTAAATTGTCAACAAATGTCTTAATCGAACCAATATTAGCAACGCATTTTTTTTTTTACTGGATTTGGATTTGAACTTGGAACCTGATAAAAAACAAAAAAAAACATTTTAGCACCAAATAGTACAAATTAGGTACTATGCGTATATAAGTTTCAAATCGAAATTCTAAAAGTACCGGGCTGATATGTCCCTACCTCGGAAGAATCAAACTTGTAATAATTCGCGATCATTTTGGGTATAATTATAATATTTGGGTACTAAATAGTACCAATTAGGTACTAATTCATGTATAAGTTTCAAATTGAAATTAGAAAAATGCCAGGCCAGAGAAATGTATCTTTCGAGGGACGCCGTTGCACTACGCCTAGATTAAGCTTGGTTCAATGTTCAATGTTTTATTTCATCTTCATTGTTGTATTGGTAAAGGAGAAAAAGATACGAAATAAAAATTTTTAAAGTATTCTTATAAATGGATAATACAGTAAAAAAAAAGAATAGACGAAAGAGAAAAAAAAGGGAAAATTTGAACATGCATTAAATATAACTGATCAAAAATAAATTAAAACAATATTCAATATAAAAAATGAATAATGTAGAAATTAGAAGAAAATATACAAGATAAGCAAATTAGAGGAAAATGGTAAATGATAGAATACTTGATAGAACAGAAAAGTAAAACTTCATTGAGAGATAAAATGAGATGAAAATGTAACAAGTAAAATAAATGAAAATTATGAAGATATTAATTGTAAATAGGATTCTACAAAATAAACTAACCTAAAGAGCCTAAATTTTTTAATAATTTATTTATTGTTATTTACAACTGTATACACATATATACAACAAGTAAATTTGCTGTAGGTCACATAGTGACATGATACAAACATGTGGAGAATCTACCGACTGATAGAACTCCAATAACATTTCTAGAGGAGAAGATCTTGAGGCCATCTTCTTTTCAGACGCCTAGGAGGATTATTAGTAATGAAGGAGAAGCCAGGCTAGAAACAAATGGATTTGGGTGGTTGAGAAGTTGAATAAAAAAAAAATTAAAAATAACAATGGCTGATTAAGTGGTAATTACTAGTTACTATTGGTTTTAATTAATATCAATACTAGTTAATTACTATTACTATTACAATGTGGACTATAGAAACAGAATATATGAATGTTGGAAAGGGGAGGTAATTGCAGAGGTGAATATGCACAGAGATAAAAAGATAAATATGTGGATGGGTGAAATTGATGAAGATGATAGTTAGAGATATTGAAGATAGAGGTAAAATAGAACTGAAGATACGTGAAGACAAAGAAATAAAATGGATATATATATATATATATATATATATATATTACAATAAATTCAATAGTTCATGATTTACGGTTGCAAGGAATTAAATTAATGGTAAAATGAAGGTAAGTAAAGAGAGGAAAGTGAGTTTGGAATTTAATTAATATAAATTATCAACTAAAAAGTGGCCTGAACAGTAGTAGCCTATTATCGAACTTAGAAGTACTTAAGTGCTGATGTACACTCCAAGCGGGCTTAAGAGAAATCAATAGCATAAACCAATAAAGAGCGGAGTGCTTCCGGCCAGGAGACAGTAATATTCCGCAAGCTACTTAGCGATGATACAGGAGGCGGAGGCAGGAATCCAACCAGCGGAATGTCACCCTCTTGACAAATGTCTGAAGGGGCAAGTATTCCATACATTTATGTATTAAGAGAGTTTCATCTTCCGCAGGAATAACAAGAGAATGTTCGGGATGGACCGCGGGGAATGTCTGTATCTTTGTAACTCGAGGAGAAAAAATAAAAATTATGAAATAATTTTCAGCAACGGAAAAAATTACAAATATTTAAAAAAAAAATCCTGAGAATTGTAGTAAATGTCCCTCTCATAGTTCATATTTCACATTTTATCTTTTTAACCTAGATGGTTAAATATTTCCAATAAAGAAGGTTAAGTGGTATGTAAGAGAAGGATTTTTGAAAATTTGGACTTTATGTTATGAAATTGGCCTGTAATCTATTTCAATGAAAATAAGGCCTAGCTGATACGTAAAACCACATAATTTCTCATAGATTCACCGAGTATAATAAAAATCGAGACGTTTTGAGGAAAATCGATTCTATTAAGTAGTTCTTCTAATCTAGTAAGTCGATTTTATGGAACAAGTTCCTGTTTCCTTCCAGATACATACCCACCTTAAATATGTTATTTCAGTTTCGTACTTTCCGTTTTTGTCCTTGCCTCATACACACTGACACAGACACACAAACTCACACCTAGGTTATTATGAGAGGATATCAAAACGCGTATTTACGTTGAAAACTCAAATTAGAAATTTTGTAAGATCGCAATACTTTCCCGTAATTTATATTTCACATATAACAAAGCAAAGGTTAAAAAAATGTTACAACAGTGTTACACCGCCCACAGCGGACCCGGCAGCTTATCTTATAATGCCACGATGGCAATCCAAGATGTAACTCACCTTTATATATACATTTATCTCTATGTATATAATTAATTTATTGTGTTAATTTTTCTAGGAGGTCAGAAAAAAAAAAAAAAATACAACAGTGTTACACTAATTTGCAACTTAAGGTGTGTTGCATGCAAGCCGAAATGCCGGACAGTTTTATCTTTACAATTTTATTTCTTCATCTAAAATTCCATAATACAGTAAAAAATAAAATAAATATATAAATTTAATAAATAGATAGTTTATTAAGATATTTTTTTTCTAAAAAAACAAACATTCAAATTCATATATTAAATTAAAAGACTTTTTTTCAGATGGAATAAACATGAATTTTCTAAACATTGTAAAGTAGTGTATTAAAATAGTTAGATTTTTTTTTCAAAAAAAAATTAATAGTTAAATTTAATATAAAAGGGTAATTAGAAGAAATCTGACGGCGTGGGCATATCACTTATTACCCTAGACACGTCTACATGTTTTGTAGAGAGTAAATATTTATCAATTTTTTTTTATTTTCGACAAACAACTATAGTTAGCAACTAAAGACCAGGAAAGAAATTTTTTAACTAAACTTTTTTTTTTTATTCTATTAAAATTCGTATTTTAAGGTCTCTTTAGGTAAAAACAACAAGTTGAACAAAAGATAACGATAATATGCAATGGGGTGAGATCGGCTATTTCTCATTCGAACTCCGGTAACTATTTTTGCTTTTTTTGTCCTTAAATTTTTTATTTACCTTCTTTTCATTACAAATAAACAAAAATGTAGGTAGTTTAGAAGAACATTAATAAAAAAAAAGAAGTAATTTATGTCCTGTAACAATATTTAAATGAAGATAAAACTTGATTAAATTGAATTATTAATTCATATTAATATGTAAATTTTACTGTATATTGAAATGTCGAGTTGAATCAAAATCTTTAAACCTGTTTTTGAGAAAATCGAAAAAATATGAAAAATCGATTCTATAAATTGGCAATTCCGGAAGTGAAAGGTTGCTGCCCTAGACATATGCCCGCCTTTAATATGTTATTTAATTATAAAATTAACACAATTTTGATCCTTTTTTTTTCCTCTCAACTTTTATTCTTTAAAATTCTCCAACGTTTCGGCCATTCTCAAAGATACAACCTACAAAAAATGTTTTTTGTTTTTATATAGCAGTTACATTATTTCCTTCAACCACACACTGATTTCTTTGGCCATAACTTCAATATTGATGTCATTGCTTTTTCAAAAAACCCAAAATTGCAGGCTAATTGCCTTTGTCACATCTTTAAAATAAATTAGTCATTAAAATAATATCATAATCACTTCACAAAATTTTGTTTTTAAATAGATTTCTTACTCACATAACTTTTTTTTATTTAATAAATTGATATCCTAGATTTAAATCTTTTTTACAAACCACTTTTACAACTAATAAAAGTATGAATAGGTGAATAAATATGTGAAAAAATAAAATAGAGAGGGGGATAAATGTATGGCAAAAAATACACATAAAATAATAATATATTAATTATGGATTTTAAATATAAGCAAAATAATTAAAAATGAATGTTAAATAAATTATATTAAAAATGTAAATTAATGATAAAAAGTTATTATTATATGATAAGGCGATAACAGAGTCCTAACCTGTTGAAGGTAGTAGGTTCTGTTTTTAAGTTGTAAATATAAATGGATGAAGGGAAAGTGGTTTGTAAAAAAGATTTAAATCTAGGATATCGATTTATTTAATAAAAAAAAGTTATGTATGTAAGAAATCTATTTAAAAACAAAATTTTCTGAAGTGATTATGAAATTTTTTTAATGATTAATTTATTTTAAAGATGTGACAAGGGCAATTAGCCTGTGATTTTAAGATTTAAAAAAAGCAATAACATCAATATTGAAGGTAGGGCCAAATAAATCAGTGTGTAGTTGAAAGAAATAATGTAATTGTTATATAAAAATTAAAAAAAATCTTTTTGTAGGTTGTATCGTTGAGAATAAAAGTTGAGAGGAAAAAAAAAGGATCAAAATTGTGTTAATTTGATAATAAACTAAACCACTATCAAACAATCATATATAAAATATAATTAATCTAATGTTTTTAAGTTTTATACGACTTTTCGTTTTTGAGCTAGGTGGTTCACATACACAAAGACTATTTTGAGAGACTTGTTTCAATTCAGAAGACCTAAAAACATGATTGTACGTCAAAAATTCGAATTTGAAATACTTTACTTTTCTATATATTTCATATCTATGTATAAGTGAAAGTTAAAAGGTTTATTTCAGAGCTTTAAAACACAGAGTCCAACACATGCCCGCATGTACCATCAATGCCTTCTTGATTCTTCATATCTATTTAGCACCACTAGAAAACCTCTGAAACCTCTCACTTATTTAAATAAATTTAATCAAAGTTCTTGTTATTGGGATAAGTTATTGAAATTAAGAATTAAAATAGAAATTTTCCCCTTTTTCATGAAATTTCCTTTGTTATGCTGCCTAATTGGTCAGAATCTATTGCTCCCAAGAGCTGGAAATATATACCGAGTCGAATCAAAATCGTTAAAGCTGTTATCGAAAAAATTATGAAAAATCGATCCTGTAAAGTGACAATGCCGGTAGTTCGTTCCTACCGAAAAGGTTGTTGAGATAGACATATAATCCTCTTTAGTATTTTATTTACCTGGTTATTTCGATTCAGAAGACCTCAAAATGTTTATTTTTCTAGAAAACTGGAATACGATATTTTTCATGATTGGTATACCTTTCCTTTACTTTACATTCCAAATGTAGATAAGTGAAAGCAAACAGATCATCGAAAAAATAATCAATGATAAAAACAATACCTATCAATTCAATAACTTACTATATAAACTTGTTGAAATACTGTCGACGAAATGTTTTGTTATAGTCTAAGAAAAGTCCAAAGTCTCATCACTGAGTAAAGATTGAATACCTCGGTTTCTCCGGATCAAAGTTGACTCCTTCTTTATTTAGCTCCCCCTCCCTTGCCCTGGTGAAATTTATTCCGCGGTTGTCCATCCATATTCCAAAGCTCATTATCACAAGGAGCAAATCCCAGAACACTCTTCAGCAAGTAACTCTTGTAGCAAGGAGGAAATGAAAATTCAGATATGATTATATTTTTTGAAATATTTACAATACCTAATTTAAAAAAAAAAAAATTAATATTTACGACTGCATTTACATAAAAATACATCCAGTAAAATTTTATGTAAGTTCATAATGATATAATAAAGTCGTGTAGAGAAACTACCTACTGGTAGCATTGGTAATTATATTTATACCTTAGAAGGTCTCGTAGCCATCTTATTTTCAGGTGCCTTGGAGGATTGTTAGGAATATAAAGGGAAGAAAGGTTAGAAACGTTTAGGTTAGATCGGTTACATATGGAACATAAAGGTCTTTATGGATGATTTTATTTTCAATGAAGTAAGGAGCATTGAGGATTTTGGATTGTGAAGATTGGATACAAGAGGAATTTGAAGGTTTAGTGGAGCCCGAAAGTTCAATTCCGTATGTCCAGAAAGGTCTTTGTAATAGACGAGAAAGAATAATTGGTGATGGCAGCGCATGCGCGGGAGGTATCGGGCAAAGACGGAGAGCAAAATTATATGTTTTTGTCGTTGGTTGTTTTTTTAATGAATAGACATTGATGTAAAGTCTAGTTTTGGGTTTCTCTGTGAGCTAAGTTAAGTTTAAAAACTGTGTATTGAGAAGTGATCTTTCTCTCTCTCTGCCACGACCAGCTGAGTGCAAGTACGTACGCGTTATTGTTCACCTTTGGACATAGACAACAATTGTATGTATTTGAATTGTAGGTTAGATTATAAGTTAGTAATAAGTACATAGATATATATTTAGGGATAGAGTAGATATAATTAGAATAAGATAGAATAGGGTCTTTGTTAGTTAAGATTGTTCTTTTTAATTTACAATTAGTTCAAGTAAATCTGTCGTTCAATAAACATTAAAAACACATGTTTTTGTTGTGGATATGTGAGTTAAAACATAATTAATTAACCTTGTAATTTGAATACATTACACCTTATTATAGTTGTATAGTTCAGTCTTTTGTAATGAGTTGGAAGTTTAGTCTATTTGTCTAGTAAGTGCTGTAACAGTCGAAATCTACCTACAGTTTCCTGTCTTCAGTCTTTTGTGAGGATTCCAAGTAGTTTGTCCAGATGTAGTCCAAGGTAGCTGATCTGTTCTGACAATACCTAATTCAAATTAAAAAAAATAATCAATGATTTATTGATTTGGTTCCTCTGTGTAGATGATGTAGCTATATTATAATTCGCCACTGGTACCGACAACTTATTTATTAGTGGTAACGTTTCGGCCAGAATTTCAGACCTATATCAGGACTAAGTACGATAACAACAACGATTCCTGGTTCCAAAAAACAAAAAAAATCTACCAATTGCATTGGTCAGTACATCTTCCTCACCATTTTAATGCCATTACTAATAAACTGATCACCATTATATGTTTAATTTACCTGTATTTCTCTATATAACATTTAATAATAAATTCTATTTTAAACACTTTGCTATCATTAAAGTATTACTACAATATTATTGAACCTACCTCAACAACTAGGTAACATATATTATCATTTTATTTCACACTGAATTTATTGTCTATTTCGTTATTAAAAAGTACATAAAATTTACATACATAATTATTTAGAATTCAACTATATTCATATTAAATTAATTTTATATCAGATAGCTGTATATTGTTGGTTTAGATTATACGTGTCTAACTTAAAATTAACTGTATAATTGATGTTTTCTGATATATAAATGGCTGCAAGTTTTTTTTCTTTGAAAAGTAAAATTTTCTAAATGTAAAATCATTGTGTTATAAAAACTATGTTTATTTTTGGATACATGTTGCATCAATGCTGTTATATGATATTTAATAACAAAATAGCCAAAGATGTAGAATAAAATATTATATACCTAACCTGATTGTGGAGGTCAATAATTTCAAATAAACAAAATTATAGATAATTTAGTGGAAGATGTTTTAGTCTTGCTGATAAATATTTCTCATCTATTAAATATTTTAATGGGGATAGAACCTAACTGATATAAAAGATAATTCCATTTCACATTGAAATATTAAGGTTAATCAAAATCTATGAAGTCCTTTTTAAGGAAATCGAAATAAATTTATAAAATTAATTGTATAAAGTGCAATTTTTAGTTAGTCAATTTATCAAATATATTGCCCTGAGTTAAACCAACATTAAAAAAGCAATATCAGTTTCAGATTACTTTTCGTTCTTAACGCGGCTTATCGCTAACGGACACACAAACCATTTTGAGAGTATCGTGGTTATTTTTACTCAAAGCTTATATGTTCATCGAAAACTCATATTCAAAATTTTTCACGGCCAAAATACTTTTCCTAACTATATACTTCTCATACAGGTAAGTGATCATTGGTTAAAAATGTTTGACTAGTAAATATAAGTGGAAAAAATAATGTTCACTTTCCTACTAAATATTCCATATTTAGGTAAAAGAAAGTAAAAAGGCACATTGGTATATTATTTATTATTCATATTCGATATATGGAGGTCCTTGGCAGGAGATTATGGAGACAGGTGTGACTCCAGTTGCTTCTGAGGATTTCATCCAAAGGGATTGAGCCTGGAACAGGATTCGCTCCACTTGTTAGGAATTATTGAGGAGCCACTTGAATAAAGCAGTAGCACTCCAGTCCCAAAAGGTTGCCAAGAATAATCTTTACCAGGCTAGCATCCAATTTTTTTTAACAAATGCTAATGTGACTGCAACAAATTCGGTAGGTTACATCCCTCTCATCGGGGAACTGACATATATAATTGGAAATCATTGTGAAAGTGCTAAACTACACAATATTGCAGTTGAGAAAATAAATGTTTCTACCAAAATGGTCCCTTAGCGATTTGCATCTATTTAAATACATATATAAAATTTAATTTCATCGAATTCTTATTAAGAACATTAAAAAAGCTCTGGACGTTCATCTTTCTGATTATTATTTCTAGTTTCAAAATTAAAAAAAAAAAAATGTTTCTAGCTTTAAACTTTATTCTATATTTTAAAAAAACTTATTTTATTATTATAGAATTTTCTTCCTATAATAAAACTTTCCTATTCCCGTCTTCATTGTCTTGAAATGAGATTCATTTTCTTCAGCTGGGAATAAAAAACCTCCAATAGTTCCCGAGTAGAATATCATTTATTAAAAGAAGAAAAGATGGAGTTAGAAAGTTTGGATGAAGTTATTCAAGTAAAAAATTAGGGCAACTGCTTCACAATACTCTTTTGACCACCCATGAGTTAAAATTTTTTTTGTAACTCAATTAAAATCATTCTCAACTTGTATTTTATGTATTTTATATATTTCCACTTCTGAAGAGCAATAGATTCTGACCAATGAAGTACTTAACGATAGGAAATTTCTCGCAGAATAGAAGAATTTCAATTTTGATTCTTAATTATAATCTGGAACTTTAATAAACGTTATTCAAATGAGTAAGAGGTTTCAAAACACTGGCGGTAGTAAGTACACGGATCAAGACGGTACAGATCGGTTTTAACAATTTCAATTCGGACATGAACGACCTATTAGTTCCTATTGGGCTCTGTTTTAAAGCCCTAGAATGAACCTTTATACTTCAACTAACCTACCTGTATATAGAATATATAGTAAGGGAAATTATTGTGACTATGAAAAATTCCAAATTCGAGTTTTCGACGGATGTACATATTTTGAGGTCAGACAGAGCCTTATAAAATGGCCAGTGTATGAACAGCATAGCTGAATAACGAAAAGTTGGAAGGAACTGAAATTACGTGTAGTTAGGATACGACAGCAACTTTTATGCTAAAATAAACCAACTGGAACTGCCATTTTATAGAATCGATTTTTCAATTTTTAAATCCTTCAAAACGGCTACAACGATTTTAATTAAACTCAATCAATTTGTAGTTAAGTAATATATAATATCAATTTTTTTTCATTATAATTGATTAACAAGGCATAAATTCCGAAATTTAAAAAACTTTTTCTGTAAAGGATCGTTTTGTTTTTAAATAATTAGCCACTTTGAATTGCTAGTAATAATGAGAAATATATGGAAAGAAACTATGAAAGAATTTGATAGTTAACTAAAGGAGAAGATGAAGAAATATGCAATTTAGAGACTGAAAATTTGGAGACAGCCGAGCGTATACGATATCTGTCAAATGCAATTATTCATCATAGATATGTTGACATACAGTATTCCCACCTCGAGAAATCCTAAAATAAAAATTTTTGTTATTACATATATAACTAATTGACCTTATAATATAAAGTTATGAAGAAGATGGTCAGGGTTCCGGTCAAAAGAGAAACAGAAATAGCTTAAAACTTCTCATTTTCCGAAGTTTCGCACCACTTTGTGTGGCTAAAAAGATACAAAAACAACTAAGAACATTTTGACATTGTACATGATATACAACAAGTTAAATTAAGGTAGGGTTAAAATTGTGTAAAAATAAGTGAAAAGAAAATTACATCCAAATAAAAGATCATAAGAAATAAAATAGTAATTATATAAAATAAACAATGATAAAAATATTTTAACATTAATAAACTATAAGGTTAAAAAGAATACGCAATAAAGAGTGAAAACAGAAAAGTAAATTTGAGAAAACAAAATTTAACACACCATAAAGCGGAAAATAAAGAAGTAAGTTGTGATTAGATTAAGGTCATGAAAGGATAAATAAAAATAAATTAATAATAATAATAACAAATGAGTAAAGAACAAATCAGGACTATTTTCTTTCGGTATATATTATTAGTTACGTATTTTATCCTTTTATTTAAATTTAGTTTTTCCTAAATTAAAAAAAAAAACTTTATAGTTATTATTATCAGCATATTTATATATATCTTTTTTGTATTATTTTTCATTTTTATAGTTATTATTATAATCAGATTTATATATCTCTTTTTTGTATTATTTTTTATTTTTATAGTTATTATTATCATCATATTTATACATCTCTTTTTTGTATTATTATTATATTTGACGTATTTGAAATAGAAACACAATCGTTAACGGTCAACTCACCCTCCACTCTTGAACACTTCCTGACTATGTTGTTCATAATTTAAAATAGTTTTTAGTGTTAGCAAAAACAATAACAATTCTGTACTTAAAAAGGTTCACCGGAAAAATGAGCGAGTTAAACAATTTTGTGAAGAGAGACGACCGCCTGGTATCCAGAATAGAAACAACGGTAGCTAAAACCTAACGGACACAGAAGATGCCGATTATTTGTTGACGGCATTAGTATGGAGGATCAACAGATCTTGAACTAAATACAAAGGGATGAAGAAAACCCACTAACCTGTACTTAAGGAACTGAAGACTGAAGAGAGATTTTGGAGGTTGTAGGGACACGGAAGAAGAAATCTGCATGTTCAGGGAGGCGAGGAGACCTGAACAATCTAGTGGGCAATGTGCCGGTTTTCTGCTTCCCAGGTATAATCAAATAACTGAGATACATCGAATTTTGAACAGATCCGAGGAAGAATGGGATTCCTGGTCATAATATCAATTCATCTGTGACTATAGGGAAAAGGTTTGTTATTTGAATCTTTCAGTATATACATAACTATGTTTTAAAAAATATTTATTTAATTTTCGTCCGTGTAACAAAAAAATATACAGCTAGTACATGTGATATTGTCATATTACAATGACATAATGCAGTCTTCTGGGGAAACAACCCGTAGGTGTAACTTTAATAACATTTCTAGACTAGAAGAACTCGAGGCCATCTTCTCTTTAGACGCCTAGCAGGATTGTCAGATATTGACAAAGATGTAAGAATAGAACATGTGTTCGAGGAGTTAGAGAGTTTGTCATGGAAGGACTGATATCTGGCTCTGGCCAAATTTGCAACATGCGGAACATTCAGGTTCTCTTGGATGATTATATATTTGACCAATAAACTTTGTTGGTCCCTATTGGCCTTATTATAGCCATGTAAGTTAATATTTTGTAATTGACTGCAAGCTTAGACTGCTTATCTAGTTGTGTTGTAATTGTCCGTGTCGACGAACTGAAAAGACGGTGATTTTTAGTCCTTTATGAGATGACCATCTTAGTCGCTTGTCAAGATTCTAGGTAGCGGATCTGACAGAAATTAGAGTTGTAATAAAAATCCTGAAGGTTTTAGAAAACCCTCAGCCGGTAAAGGAAATTTAATGGAATTTATTATAATTCTCCAATTTTGACACAATTCTTGAAGGGTTACAATTGGGATAAGAGAGTCTGGGATAAAATCTAGAAGAGTGTAGAGATATCAGAAAAGGATGGAACCTAGGATACAACGCTAAGTGCAAGAGCCCAAGGGAGGAAAGGCAGTTATTTTACCCCAATTTCTCATTACTTTAATGAAAACTATGTATAATTAATAGTCAAAATTGATTAGTCTGCCAAGTATATGTAAGGGAATAAATATGGCTGCTGTTTCAAAGCGTTAAAAAAAACTAATTTTTCATTCGGAGCTCTATATCTTAAAATTCCTACTTTTACAACACAAGAAAACCTAAGAGAACTTCATTTAAAGAAGAGTAAATTTGCTACAATATGAGCCCTAATAGAGTTATTTACGTTAAATAGTTTTCGAGATATAGCTTTTTAAAAAGTAACATTTCATAAAAATAACTACGTACTAGTAAGGACGTACTAAAAGATCAGTAGATAGTGAATTTATTTTGAAAAATTTATATCTCAAAAACCATTCGACGCACAGATGTCTGTTAGAACTCAAAGTAAAGCTGGCTTAATGAGCTATAAAGTAGTTTAAGATGTTTATCGTGGGAGGAGTAATAGTTTACATGAAATTTACTAAAATAAATTGATTTATAGTCGTTCGAAAATATTTTCATTTGCCAAATTTATATTCATATGTGAATATCATAAAAACTACTACCCCTACGAAGATAAGTGTCATAAACTACTATGTGTGTCTTATGGATCTAGAGATATAATTTTTCAAATATCCAAAATTTTATACGAACAACTATAAATCAACATTTTGTGTGATTATTTAGTCAAATATCATAAAAACTGCTACTCCTTCAAAGATAAACATAATTAACTATTTTGTAGTAAATTTAACTAGCTTTAATTTGAGCGCTGGCATCTCTGGAAAACATCTGTACGTCCAATGGTTTCTGAAATTAAGTTTTTCATAAATCAAATTTATTGTCCGCACAAGTATAAATCAATTTATTTTAGCAAACATCTGAAAACTACTATTCCTACGATGGTAAAGGCCATAAACTTCTTTATAGTCATTAAGCTTTAATTTGAGTGCTAATAGACATCTGTACGTCACATTGTTCCTGAGATATAGATTTCTCAAAATAAATTAACTAACTACTAATCTTTCAGTAGATTTTTAAGAAATTTTGCTTTTTAAAAAGATATATCTCGAGAACTATTGGACGTAAATAGCTCTTTTAGGGCTAATATTTCAGCAAATTTACTCTTATTTAAATGGTGTTCTCTTAGGTTTTCTTGTGTTCTTCCTACTTTTTATGGTATAGAGCTCCGAATTAAAAATCAAGGTTTTGAAATAGCCGCCATTTTTTAATCCTTCTACCTATACTTGGCAGACCCATCAATTTTGACTAGTAATTATGCATAGTTTTTCTTGAAGTAATCAAAAATTGGGCTGAGATAACTCTTAGCTCTTGTACTAGCTGGGGTATAACGGTTTAATAATTTATCGATTTCTGATAAAGCCTGAATTGGTTTTGACTGGTTATTGTTTTTCTGTCAACAGTAATTTTTGAATTTTTTTATTTTTTAACCTCACTGAATATAAATTGTTTCACTATTTACAAAAAAATTTGCATGATAACATTTGATACTTGAAGTATTTAATTAAACTGTAATTATTAACCACCTACGTCAAAGTCTCCCACTTCTCACAAAGACGCTCTTTGAATTCAAGGCCGAATTCAGCTGGCTTTGAACTAACCCTGCAGGATCGCGAACATCCCTCCTAAGTGAACCAACATAAAATTAATTCCTTAAATAAATTGGTTGATTGCTGGATCCCGTAGCGAGTGGCTTTTGTTCGCCGGAGTGTGAGCTCTCGTCTCAGCCTTTGTAACGTTATTCGACCTAATTTACTCATTGCTCAAATAAAGCACGGAACTTTATGAAAATCAATTTTCCCTGTGGTGTGAAAGCGATTAAATCTAAATTAAGACTGAACTTGTTACAGTTGCTATGGTAAAATGAAAATACTGGCGATATCTGTGTAGACAAGGGGTGTTACGGTTGTCATGGTGAAAACAAAACACGAGCGATATGTTTTAAACGAGTTTTATTTTTTTATTATTTTTTTTTTTTGTGAAGGTGACAATTTGATTTTGGAACACGTTAACGATGGTTCAATGTGAAGTGGTAATAGTTTAAAGGCGCTCTGTCTTTACTGTTTGAACCGAAATAGCACCACATGAGAAATGTCATCTTATATGTTTTGTTTTTCAAAATTATGGTAGTCTACTTCAATGGACGGTCACAAACACTAGAAGTGGGGATATAGTGCAGTGACCTTTCAGCATGTCTTGGATAAGAGAATACTAATGTAAATATAGTTATTAAGGTTAAACATTTAAGTTAAGGTTAAGTCAACCTATAAGTTTTAATTGTTTTATTAATTGATAAGAATTCTTTTTTTTTTCCTTTTCATTCTCTGTATGTAGATTTCTTAGTATTATTATTATTAAACTTTTGTACATATAGTTCTGGTGTTCCTTCTCTTCTTTCAACTTGTTTATTTACTTATGTTTTTTTTGTTGTTGTTCACGGAATATTACGATAATTCAACAGGTGGGTAGGTAACACCCCTAGGTTTTCTGTTATCTACATGTAAAGGTATTCGCCAGTGGTCATAATTCAACAGTTGTTAATATAGTGGTATATTTTAGCTGTATTGTGGGCATAATGCTTCGGGGTTTTCGTTATTCACAAGAAACAAATAACGTGGCATCTAAGGAGTAATTCTTTATTATTTTTATTATTTTCCTTTAATTCACCCCCTTTTCCGCTGAGCGTTATATGAACGATAAACATATAACTAAGGATAAATCAAAATTTGCAAAAAATGAAACAATTTATTCAAAAAGCAGCAGTGACGCCCAACTTTATTGGTTTCCTGTGTGTACACAGCATACTAACAATAGTTGGACAATTTCTTATTAATATTGTATTACATAGGCATAGTCAATAAATATTAAAATATATTACAGTAGTATATATATTTTTTTTCTTATTGTTTTAGTTCCTTAATCTTTTTTCTTTTTCTATATTTACTTTTTCTTTTTATACTATACTTATATTATCATAATATTCTTTTTCTATAAGAAATATTAAAATTTTATAAAAAATATAAAAAGCAATATATAGAAAATTATAAAAATAAATAAATAATCTATAGCATACATGCATGTGTTGGTGGATGGTGAACACTAAGCTGCTTCCTGAAGTTCCTTATTATACTTGCTATAGTTCAGCTAGCGCCGAACCAGAGAGACGTTGAAGAGACTGAGAAGTCCTGAAGTCACGAAAAATTACCTTAAGAAAAGGCATACCTTTGTTATATATTTCTTTATTTTCTCTTTCTATTTTATTTGCCTAGTCAAGGTCATTACTTTCATATCTCATCGTGGGATCCAGAAGGAATCCTGATTTTCCAGTCTTAGGGAAAGCGACAATATCAGCATATCGCGTGGATCCACCCGTATCTATACAGTAGACTTCGCTGAAGCAGCAACTCTTTTTATTTTTGGAGCTTCATCAATTCATACTTTACTCTGTGGTGACAACGAGTTACGAGGAGGTAGTTGTGGAGGCATTTCCCCAGCACATGTGCTCTGGTTAGTCTTATGAGGCTAATTCATTTCGAAAAATAATTATAAATTTATTAATTAAAATAAAAAAATAAAAATTGGAAGATTGTTGATGGACCGTGGGTATAGATGAATGGAATATGGTCCGGGTGCGGTAAAAAAAAAAACTCATAATAAATGGGTATAGTATTTTTATTGAGCCAACGTTTCACTCCACGTTGCAGGGCTTCGTCAGAGCTCAAAAAGAAATAAACCCTTGACATAGTTACAAAAAAAAAAAAAAAAAAAATAACAGGGGTATACAATGAGAAGTAAAATTTAATAAGACAAATTAAAGGTTGTAAACAGTAAATGAAAACGGTAACAGTAACAGATAGATAAGAGATAAAATAAGATAAGAAATATTAAAGAAAGTACAAATTAAGAGATGAAAAAGTTTTTTTTCATCCCTTAATTTGTACTTTCTTTCAAAATCATCTCTTATCTATCTGTTACTATTACCGTTTTCATTTACTGTTTACAACATTTAATTTTTCTTATTAAATTTTACTTTTCATTGTATACCCATTATTTTCCACTTATGTTTTTTTTTTTTTTTTTGTAACTATGTCAAGTGTTTATATCTTTTTTAGCCCTGACGAAGCCCTGCAACGTGGGACGAAACGTTGGCTCAATAAAAATAGTATACCCATTTACTATTTGAGTTTTTTTTTTTATCGCACCCGGACCATATTCCATTCAAAAATAAAAATTGCTACTATTTACCGTAGGTCGAACGCCAAAGTGACGTATTTACGAACCTAGTAAGCTTTGCAAGTCAAGCATCCACTCAAAATCATCCCATTATTTTATATATAGCTAAGAGTAGAATATTAAGGTGATAAATGACAATAATTTGTTAGTGAAATGTGGCTAGACTACAGGACTTATATAGGAAGAAAACTAATTTTAAAAGGAATATAGACTTTTGTGATTTTTGAAAATGGAGGTAATTTATATACCATGAGAAATTTTATGGGAGAAAATTTAAATTCTGAAATAAACTGTAAAAGTTTTAATTGGGAAATTTTTTAATTGTTAAAGAAAAAAATTAGTTTCGTGAGGTAGATATATTATAGATAGATTAGCCATTGCCAAAAATGTTCTCAATTACTCATGATAAGAGAAGTGCTAAAATATACAGGATGTTTCAGGGTTAAGAGTATTATCAGGCCTAATCCCCACCCCTTAGCTTCATTGTTGCTTTGAAGGGTAGGGTATGGGACCTCCTATGCTAGAGAAAGTCAGGAAGAAAAATAAAAATAAAAAACTTAATAATTTTCTTCTTCTTTTTGTTTTTATTTACTTATTTTCATTAATTTATGATTTTTAAAATAATTTTCTTTTCTTCTTCTATCTGCTGTGCCATCAAAGAAGATTTTCTAACCCCTCTGCCATTTTTATATATATATATATTATATAATTATCAGTTGAACATCATAATTCAGTACATATATTGATAAAATTTGCTTGGATACCCAAGAAATCTTGTTTAAGTTATTGATAAAAACAGAAGAAACAAATCTAATCTGTTCATAACTCCTATAGGAGGAATACCTAATGAATAAAATTTACATTATCATATAATTTTACCGGATAAAAGCTCCTTCCTAGGGAATATTAAAAGGATATGAAATGCCATAATACTGGTACAATATACAAGGATACTTTCCCAACTTGGGCACTAGAAGCTTGCAAGTGTGTAAGCAACTCCTTAAATCTTCGATCCCCTTTTCATGAGAAACCCAACTTGTTTTCTTCCTTACAAGGACAAATAAGAATAACTTAAGAATTCAAGTTAAGGCCATATTCCCTGCATACAAAGTAGCTAAGCCACGGATTACTTTTTCGTTTTTAAAACAAAATATTAATACTCAGTGAAATTAGGTCAGAAAAGTGAATCTAAATACAAAAAAATATATACTAATTTAAAAAATATTAAAATGTAATAACCCGTCGTTAATATTACTTTCCTACCGCTGTAATTGAAGGAAGGTTGTTGTTGTTGTTGTCTGGGGCTTTAGGGTGTAAAACCCTGAGGTCATCAACGCCCAATTGAAGGAAGGTATTTCAAACCTAACAATATATGTAGTTATGTTTATATAATTATTTTAAGTTTTTTTTATGCAAGAATTCAAACCTTTTTATTTTTATAAATTAGGTAAAAAATCGTAATGAGGTCAATTTGAGTGAGGATATAGCAATCAATATTTGCATAGGACAAATATTGTTACATTAAATTTAAATATTAAAAATAAATAAATAAATTAAAAATATTAAAATACCTAAGTATTAATATTTTTGTATAATAAGCCTTTTTAAAAACAAATAGGTGTTACATTTTTTTAAATTTATTTATTGAATCAGAGTTAAAGCCAAAAGGTAGATTCCGAGGTTATTGAACTACCTATAGGAATAGTGGTTTAATTTCTAGCTTTTCAGGAAATTTTTTTTTTAAATTTATTTATTGATATTTACAACTGTACATAAATACATCAAGTAAATTTGAGGAAATCTTAATGGGATGGTACAAGCATGTAGAGAAACTACCCAATGGTAGCACTCTAAAAACATTTTTACAATATAAGGTCTCGAGGCCATCTTCTTTTCAGACGCCTCGGAGGATTGTCCAGAATAAAAGAGGAAGCAGGATTAGAAACTAATGGGTTTGAGTGGTTAGGGAGTTTGTAATGGAAGGATTGATATCTGGTTCGGGCTTGATCGGTTACAAATAGAACATTAAGCTGTTTGTGGATGATTTGATTTGTGACAAAGTAAGGATTTTGGATTTTGGACTGTAAGAATTGGATTCGGGAGGAATTCTGTGGAGGAGTTTAGTGGAGCCCCAGAGCTCAACGCCGTATGTCCAGATAGGCCTTATAATTGCCATGTAAATCAGTCTTTTGTAATGAATTGGAAGTTTGGACCGTTTGTCTAGTAAGTGCTGTAATAGTCGAAATCGACGTGCAGTTTCCTGTCTTTTCAGTCGTGTGTGAGGATTCCAGGTTAGTCATTAGTCCAGATGTAGCCCAATGTAGCAGATCTGTTCAACAGGGGTAAGGGCAACATTACTGAAGTATACTGTAGGGCAGTAAGTAGGTTTACGACGTAGGGTAAAGGTAATTTGATGGGATTTGTAGGAATTTATTTTAATCCTCCAATTACGACACCATTCTTCGAGGGCTATGATATGGGATTGAAGAGTTTTTCAGGAAACTTAAAGATAATTATTGATATTATCATATATAGGTAATTATTGGGAATATGTAAGGCAATTCAAGTGTATTATCTGATTACTAATCGCATCATCGGCCACCACGAAGTAGACAAGAAGACCAAAATGCATGAATATAAGTCCACGGCGGAGAAAGCTGAGCAACGCATGACAGGCACTCCAGTCGCATAACGGCAGCGTTTTAAAAACAATAAAATTAAAGATTCTCTCTTTTAGGAAAATATCAACATTTCAATGAATTTTTTGACTGATCAGATTCAGAATTTGTATCAAAATGTCAAAGAGTTATTTGAAAATTTGTCATTTTCTTTAAAGAGAGAATCTTTAATTGTATTTTATATGAAGCTAGTGGAAAAGCAATCGATATAATATAGAACAATTGCAAATGTATTGAAGCAGTAGCAGAAAAACCTACTAGAAAAAAAAAACAATTGTTAAATTATAGGAGTTGAGGAGGGGGAAATGACACCAAAATGTCTAATATAAATTAATCCTTTTTGTGGCAAAGCCGATTTATCACCCCGCACCTTGTAGCACTTCGCATTGCGAAAAAAATCTATGTCAAAATAAATTTACAATACGTTATAAATAGTCGGATTTCATTAAAAGAGTATTTAAAAAAATAGTTTTTAAACAACGTAAAAAAAAAAAAATGGAAATATGACTTATGGTACGTAGATTCTAGCACTTAAACCGTTCGCCACTCACCATCTACCTTGGAGTTATTCTTTATTTTTGTTATGCAATATTATTTATTTTGTCACAATTATATAAAGTATGACGAAAAGTTGATTTTTCATTCATTTTGTAAGAGAGATCTCAATTTGTATTTATAAGGGTATAGAATAGGACTCATAAAAACTAAACTAAAAACAATATTTACATAATCCGAAAATCAGTGTATTAAGGGCGAAATAGGGACTAAAACAATGGCACTATTTTTTTCTATATTCATTAAAAATTATATAAACAACGAAGATAGATTATCATAAATTTATGTTTTTTGTTTGGTTTTTATGAGTCTTATTCTAAACCCTAGTCGAATCGTGAAATTCGACCAGTTATGTTCACCCCATAGCCACCCCTTTTTCGCCCGGCACTAAAAGAGTTAAACACTGTTAAACACAATATGTTTATAGTATAAACTGTACTTGAAACAACAGATGTAAATAAAGTAAATATAATTTATTTGTTTATTTAAATTAAATTAATTTAATATAAGCTTTTCAATTTGTTTTCAATTAAATAAAAATAAAGTATATACGTCATATGGTTTTTGTATTAAATTATTTTTTAATTTGTTAAAATTACTAAGCGTATATTTAAAGAAACCTGTTCAATTAAATGACAAAGTTTGATAATAGAAATTGAAAAAAAAATATAAAAATCTCATCAATATATCTATCCATAAAAAATATTTCACCTTACCGTTGTTCCTGGCAATCTGGAAGACGCTAGATGACTTGGACCTTACGATGGACCACTCCGTCAGTGACAGGAACAGATAAGAGGACATTGCCGAAGATGTTCTTTCGAAAGCCTCGGAGATTTGTCGAGATTGTCCTACAGCTTCTACAGTTTGTGTCGAAATAAATCTTTCAAAGTGTTCCTTTTGTTTAAGATACAGGCCACAATTTGTCATTGGTCCACTCAGGAAAAGAAAGGACAAGAAATCGCCTATAGATCTGATAAGACGTACTCGATGGCTTATCATCAATATAGTTTCAGATTGTTTTTGTATAAAAACTGTACCATTTCGTTTCTGATTGAATCAGAAATCTACATTAAAAATGTCTTCAATTATAATTTAAATGTTTAAGATAATTAAAACAATCTGCCAAAAATTAAGTGCATTAAATATTTGTGTTCAAATATTCATTCAAAAAATATAAACAGAAACAGGAAAAAGAAAAAAAATGTATATTATAACATTATGAATCATTGAATTAAAAGAAAAGGAAACAATTTTGATTTAAAATAATAATAATAATAAAGGAATAATAAAAAATATAAGATATTACTATCTTGATTTGTATAAATGAAAATATGAATGTATATAAAAAGTACAATAAAATAAAACTAATCACATAATAAAAAAGTAAAATAATTTATATAAAAGAAAAAGAAAATAAATTTAGATAACAATAAAACTCTTGGAGTGCTGCCATGAAAGTTAGCTGACAATGAATATCACTTGGTTATTTTTCGGTACATCGAGTTTAATCAAAATCCGTATTTGAGATAACCGAAAAGTGCCAATAGTCGATTCTATAAAGTAGTATTTGAGTTGGTATATAAATTGGTTTAATCGAAAAAGTTGCTGTCGCATACCAGGCATATACCAGCCTTAAATGTTATTTCAGTTTCGTGCAACATTCGTGTTTTGAGGCACACACACACACACAGGTACGAAGAGCCCATTTTACCAAACTTGGTTATTTAGATTGATAGCAACTCAAAACGTGCATTTCCTTCATTAATTAAAATTAATTAAAATTTTTGCATATTTGCATTTTCTCTCTCACACTTTATATTCCATATCCATAAGTAGGATATAGTAAAAATCCGAATATAAATAATAACAATAATAAGAATATATGATTTATGAATCAACCAACTCAAAGAAAAACTGTTTTTAATTTAAAACAAATACAGGACCTCCTAAATAGATAAAGAGCCTCCAATTCAGAATTAAAAAAAATTAAGATCTGAAATATAAATAGATCTACCACTGTTCGCAGAATATGCTAATGTAATTGGATGGGTGGGAGTTAACCTATGAGATCTTGTAATTATACATATAAATTGTACACATAAATCCAGTGTTTTTATAAAAATGTTTTTACCGTCGTTGCCTACAAACTACATTTTCATTTTTATTGACTGCAGAATTCAAGATATTTTTTATTGTTGGAGCGTTTGATATCCAATTCTGCTATTAAATTCGATCCGCGGAAAATTTATTTGTATCCTTTTTATTTCTATTCATTTTTATAAATTCTGATATCCGGGGGGGGGGGAGGGAATTATCTGCAGGCTACCAGCTTATTCTAACTATGATGGGGCCACAGAAAAAAAATCAACCTCTCAGGTCGAATTTGAACCGACGCCGTTGCAGTCACGAGCCAGTCCCTATAACTAGCTGGGCTACGAACGGCCTCTAGGTCCTTTTGAATTTTATCTTCTTGATAGCTTTGATAATGAATACCCATTTTTAACTAAATTTGAGGAAAAAAAATTGTGCATAAAAATAAAGTTTTGTTAAAATTCGTATATCGTGAGGGTTTTTAGAAATGCGAAAATTTTTTGAAGCTTACAAAGTCAGTGGGTAAGCCAGTGGAACCGCTATAGCTTTAAGTCAGAGAATTACAGTAACTCAAACTGCCTACATTTTAGATTTGAGGGGGGTCTTCAGAAATATCCTGAGGGCACGCAGGCAATGTTTTCCCAGCAACCGGACGGAAAGAGAAGATACGGCAGGAGCCCTGAGGGTGTATTAAAGAAGGACATTCCAAGATGGCGGCCCTCCGGAAGTCAGCCTCCGGGAATTGGACCAGGAGTGATGTTGCCCTCCATCCCTACGCCTTCCTTCAACTTCCTCCCAATAGATTTTCAGTTAACGAGAATAATATCAACTGTTTTAGAATAATTCAATTGTTTTTGATAGTATACTACAATTAAACGATTTTAAACATGCGATCAATCAAAATAATCATCATGGATTCCAACTTATCCAAATAAGTGAAATTAAGTGTGGACAATTTGTTATGTTTTAGTTGCTATGTATTGGATATTTCAAATGTTCTTAGGTGCCGTAGCTGAGAGTTGGGACTGAGAAAAGAGTTTTCTTATAAAAATGATTGACACCAAAGAGTCTATTTGGAACCAGAAAACAAGATGCCATCTGTGGAAATTCAAGAAAGCATTTAAGTATAACATTAAGTAAGAAACGAAAAGATAACTCTGCCTATTTTTGGAAAAGAGGAGGTACTCTTGTTGATGCATAGAAGAGAAAGACTTATAAACACTTAGGGTTGGATACAGAAATGAATCTTGACATCCTCACTCTGGGGGTTATAGGTTCTGAATAGAGAGCTTGAGCCAAAAAAAAAAAAGGATGTTATAGTTCAGCATTGTCAGTAATGCACCTAGTAATAGTTCCAATTGTAATGATTAGTTAGTATTTTAGCAATACATATTTAAGATAAATACCAAGACAAATGCTAATGTCAACCGAAAGTTTCAGTCTGTTGAAAACTTGTAATTTGTCAGGAGGTTTTCTATGCCTTCTATGACTAAAAAAATTAATTTTTATTTCGTTACTTAAGGTATTCTTTTGTATATTCCAGGTCGGGAATAATATTTGTACTATCTATTTTCCGGATCACGTAACAAAAGAATTATTTATAGTTTAAAAATCACAATTTTAACTCTAGTAAAACTGTACTGGTTATTTATCGTCTTTCTAGGTGTAGTCACTGTAAGCATATAACTTTAAACGTAAAAATACTAAAGAGAAATTGTGCTGTTGATACCTCACCACAAAATTGATTAATGGGTTCTCAGCATTTTAGTCCGAAAACACATCCTCAGAAACAAATGTTTTAATAGAAAGAAAGAGTCATGCAGTTAAGAACTTTTTACCTTAAATCAGTTTGAAGTTTCAAAATATATCCACTAGTTTCGTTATTTTTTGCTAGAGTGGCTCCAAAGAACCACATAGACTATTATACTAGACTTCGTTATTAGGTCTAGGAAAATTTTAAAACGTCTATTTCCGTTGATAACTCGGATTATAATTTTTTTACGATTTTAAAACTTCTCCATACCATATTTCATAAATACATAACTACGAGAAAATTTAAAGAAGTACTTGAAATTTTGTAAAACAAGATCCATTTATTACCTGAAGTGAATGTGAAGTTTTTATCATATTCAAATTTTTATTATCTTCTTTCGAATATCGAAACAAACGTTCTATAATTAAATAAAATTATATTTATTAAATCAAAAAATTGATAATTCTAATACTACATTATAAAAACGTAGTAAGGTTGGAAATCCCTGCTCTAAGCAGTATTTAAGATTTGCTTCATGAATGTTTAATGCTGTGCCCCTTCAACCAGAAGGGCAACCCCACCGGCACTACCTTCAGGGTATGAGAGCTTAGCCTCCCGGGTCGGCAAGGCGCTGTCGCTTATTGAAGCACAACACATTCCTTATTCATTGGAAACATTTTAATATACCTTACCACACGTGATATAACTTAATGTAATTTAGATTGTTGTGTCACATAATATAATAAACATAATTTCAGAATGTTATATATTTATTTCAATTTTTTTTATTAAAATATAAATTATAAAAAAATAAGAATATGCACAAGTAAACCTATATAACATTTTCTCATTTGAATTTAATGTATAAATTATAATGTTACCTATATTTATATACAAAATTCAACGAATTTGATGAATATTTTGGCTTATAGGTTGACAAATAAATTTCTTTATTCACAAAGAATGAAATATTAGGCATAAATAAATAAAAAAAAATTAGACACTAAATCGTTTAAAACAAATGTTTAAAATAAGTCATTTTATGTAATTAATATAAGTTCTAATATATGTTTACGTTAACTATTTATTATTTAAAACGGAAATAATTGTTTTTAATATGTTATTTTACTTTAAGATTAATTTTGTTTTCATTTCTCATCTTGTAATAAATTAACTTATATGTTTGTAAATATGATGTGACATTGATATCTATTATTATTCTATATATTAATTGTTAGAAAGTGAATAACAGAATGTTATATTGCATAATATTTTTTTTTTAAATTATCAGTTCGTTCATCGTTTATCAAGAGTAGAAGAAAAAAATCTTCAGGAAAACAAGACCATAAACTCGATTAAAATGTTGCAAAATAATGTTAAATAGAAACTACTATTTAAAAACTAGAAGTTTTGTGAACAGTAAACCACTGAAATAAATTGGTTTTTCCCGCACTATTCCGGCAATACGTTAAAATAAATTGATGCAAGAAATAAAAATACTTTAAAAAATTGATTTCAATACCTTTAGAAAATATTATTGTCAAATTTGAATAAATAAGAACAAAACAGCTGTACACGACTGCACTAATAATATATGTTTAATAATATCAACCTAAAAAAAAACCTAAGGGTTGACGCCATCTTGGTTCAAAAATAGATACAAATACCAATATGTACCTCATTTTACACGATTAAAAAAAATTAATAATGTTTTTGTAAGTTATGACGTGCTCAACATAAAGACAAAATGCCAAAAGTTGGAATACGAGTATATGCAACTGTGGCTTTTGATCATACATGTAAACTGGACAAATAAAAACATTTACAATGTTAAATTTTTTTGTACTCAAAATATTTTATCTTTAACCAGTAGTCACTAACTATAGTTATATTGTCTTTATAATACAAATTTAGTAAAGATACTATCAACAATTTATGAAATCAGCCTTTAAAAAAGGCGGTGGTGCCAAAAACTGTAATTCATGAAAACTTGGTAACCATGTTTTAACAACGATAATGTCGTGATGATTAATAATGTCGTGATTACACACGATTAATTCAACAGAATTATGATCAAATATAAGAGATAATATAAAATAATACAAATATTATAATATACTACTCTTAATGAAGTATTTAATAATCATATAAAAAGAGTAACAAAATAATACTCTATGCCTTATATGATTCTAAATGACTTTGATAAAATTAATTAGACTTAAAAAACGGATAATTATATTATAAATTAATCCTAGCTGATTTAATTAATAAAGACCATTTTTAGCAAACTAAAAATTAATTGGATAAATAAATAATGGGAATTAATTAATCCCATTCTAACTTAATGCTTTTTTACCTTCTTAGTAGTCTCATGATATTTGAATTTAAAGGATGAACTTAATGAAACGATAATAAATTCAGTAGTTGCTTTTATTAATCCAAATATTATACACTGGCTCAATAATTTTTCCTAGGCGGAAACAATTTTTTTTATGATTTTTATTCTTTCAACCTTATATAAACTCAAACTTTTAGTAGAGAGGAATGTGGATCTAGTCCCTGGTCATAATCCAGTATTATTGCATGATTTTTCCCCTCCCCCCTTCCCAATCCCACCGCCTGCTCATTGAGTTGGAAACCTCTGCCCCGATTTTTTCCTAATCACTGTAAAACTGTTTTTTAATTCAAATTATCTATCCTATGAACCAAATTAGATTTATAAGTGTTTCTTACAAAATTATATCTTTTTTTTAAAAAATACAGCAAAATATTATTTAAAAAAATTGCTTCACTGTTAAAACTATAAGCTACACTGTAATCTCGGTAATCTGGATAAATTGCCGCAGATTACAAAGGATTAGGGAAAATAGTGTAAAAAGATTCAATAATGTTTAGGAAAAATAGTTAATGTACATAAATATTTTTACTTATTTAATTTTATTTAATATTTTATAGGAAATTTTATATTTTAAAAAATTCGAAATTAAAAATAAAAATATTTTCTCTTACATCACCAATAATGCTAAGTAATTATTATTAATTTTCAAGCAAAATATTCCATCGTGAAGTAAAAACAACGTTATTTTATGTTTCATATTATCATTGATTTTTGGGTAGCAACTTTTTCTGATGCCTTTTTAGCAAATTCTTGGGCGATTATGAATTTCCTTTTATCCAGTAATGTGCCACAGATTGTTTGGTTTGATGCTCTGCGTGTATTATACATGCGGTGTTATTATGGTTATTTCCGTTTGCTACATAAAATTAAAACTTGCGGCTATGAGAATTTGTTAAAAAAAAATTAAATAAGAAATTTGAGGGTGCACAAAACCCAGTGGATTAGAGAAATACTATGCCTTTATTCAGAGGGCGATACGAGTTCAAAGTCCACTAAAAAAAAATGTTTAATTGCCACCTGGTGTTCGTCATAACCCTTCTCCCTAGTTAAAGATTAAAAGGAAATTTCAAAAACTTTAGTCAGTCTTAATTAAATTACAAACAGAAGAAGACTATGAGGAAGAGGAGACAAAAATGATTCGATGAAAAGTGGTGGAGCTCACATGGCATTGAGGAATGAGTAATTACTCGGCAAACAAAACAGGAGCCTAGGCCTTCATTAAACTTTTCATTACCGAGTCTGAATGCAGGGTTCCGTTCGAGGCTCTATCTCGCTCTGCCGCTGAAATTAACGAATTAACGCTACTCTCAAAGTCTTTAACGAACTTGTATTCGCAAACAATTTTTTGCTTTTTCGTATTTTTGCAATTTAAACCATTTGTGGTACATTTCTCTGAGTATTTATACTAGTGCAAATTTATACGTTTATAATGGACTAAATCTTGTTACCACTGAATCTATGTTTGTATCTTTATATTAAGAGATTGTTAGTAGCACTACATAAGGAATTCCTATATTTTATTTTGGAATTTACTAACGCATCTAAACTCACCTCCTCTATTAACCTCCTTTCTGTTCACTAAATGAAGATGGTGTATGAGGTGCGCTTTCCACTTAAAGTCAGGCGTTACTGTAGAATGCTAGTTGGGTTAATTTTAATGGGCTGTAATGGAAACTCAATGCAAAGAAAATAAAACATAAATTGACAGAAAAAAATTTATTGAATAATTCAAACATTGTAGGAGGGTGGCCGAAAGGAAACATTGCTAGTTAGTAGGGATTAAGGAATATTGATTTAGAGCCTATTGAAATTGCAGCTGTTGGTGATAATGATGAAGATATTGAAAGAGGTAAATTTAAAGGGCTGCGAAGGAAGAGTACAAGAGAGCATGGGAGCCCTTGTACTCCTCCTTCCCAGCCCTCTCCTCTGTTCCTGGAGAGCCACTTCCAAAATAATCTACTCACACATGATGATTTTCATTGAAGATGGAAAGAAAAAGATTTAACGGATCTCTCATCTCTAGGTTCCCCTTCTCTCCACAGAGGGCACTTGGGGGAGGCAAGATTCTACTACTGGCCACAAGAGAGCAATGCTTACATTATGGGGGCTCCTTCATGCTCTTTCGCCTTAGGCGAAACAAATGGTAAGGAAGTTTGAACCACGTTTTTACTTTCAATCACCCATGTATGAAATATACAGAGAGATGAAATAGTACAATATTTCGAATTCGGATTTTCGACAGAAATATACGTTTTGAAGCCTCCTCTGTTAAATTGATCAATTCTCTCAAAATGTTCTCTTTGGGTCTGTGTGCCTAGCTCAAAAATGAAACATGTTTAAGGCAGGTACCTAAAATATACTTGGGATTTTTTATGCAGCTTTGCTAATAAAATCAACAAACCGGAAGCCGTTTTCCTATATTTTTTTAGCCTTTTTTAAGAAACGGTTTTAAAGTATTTTATTAAACTGAGTAAATCAATCTATACTTAAGTGATATTATTAATTTAATACCAGCTAGGTAATATACCCCTTGAAATGTTCCAGCTGGGCTTAAATAAGGAGTTTTTAAAAATAACTTTAATTTTTGATCGAGTCCAGGTCTGCTCTATAAACTTCGTCAATTGCTACCCCCAACATATATATTTCCTTATAATCCGCTCCTACCTCACTGATAGAACCTTTAAAGTAAATCATATACTAGTCTACTCATCTCTTTTTTCTCAGTCCGCCGGTGTTCCTCAATTATGAATATAATAATATAAAGATACTACTTAGGTCCCATTCATAATACGGTTTATACAGCTGACAATCCAACCCACCCTAACACAGTCCTAACAACATACGCTGATGACACATGTATACTTTCTGTAAAAAACGACCCATAATGTATCACAAACACTACAGGCACACATAACATCTATTGAAGAATGGTGTAAAAACTGGAGACTCGAAATAAATCCTGACAAATCCCACCAGATCACCTTTACTCTTCGTCGTAAACCTCTGCCCTCCTGTCCTACAGTATCCTTTCTAAATACACCACTAACACCTGTTGAACAGATTCGATACTTAGGAATCCATCTTGACAAGGGACTTACTTGCAATCCACTCCACACACAAGACTGAAACGACAAGAAACTGCTCGTAGATTCCGATTGCAACAATACTTACTTGACAAACGCTCTAAACTTCCCATTCACTACAAAAAAATAGTATACACTACGATAATCAGACCAATTTGGACATATGGAATTGAGCTAAAGGGCTCCACCAAACCATCAAATTCTTCCCGCATCCAATCGTTACAATCCAAAATCCTACGTAAAATCCTTAATGCTCCTAAGTACATTACAAATAAACTTATTCACAAAGACCTTAACATCCCATTCGTTGCAGAATTGGCCCAAAACAGATATGGGTCTTTTCATTCCGAACTCCTTAACCATCCTAACCCATTCTTAATCTTTCATCCTTGACAATCCCTGATAATCCTCCGAGGCTTCTGAAAAAAAGATGGCCACGGGCCCATCTAATTTAAATTAATGTTTGAAGTACCACCAATGGGTGGTTTCTTCCCAAGATTTTCAGATGTATATGAAACATACAACATATTTACTTGTTGTATTATTCTGTACAGTTGTAAATTAAATCAAACAAATTATAATAAAAAAAATTCTAATTTGAAATACATTACCAGTTTAAAGGAAAAAAAAAGAAGGAAAAAGTTGAGGAAGGAATCCTTATCGCAAAAAGCCCAGGCTGTCTGATTTCTTCCAACCGCATTCATATATACTAAAATCACATATACTAAGAAGCCACAAAATTCTCATTGCATGGAGGCCTCTATGTGGTTTAATCTGACGTTCACATATGTCGACAGTAAAAAAATGACACTCATCAGGTAAAGGAACCATCGTCATCATCATCATCATCATCATTATCAAGACGTAGAAGGATCCTACAAATGAAATAAATGGGAGATCTACTCCCATAACCTCTTCTAAAGGACAAATGCCGCGGAAGAGATACCACTATTATTTCTCATTCCTGAAATGCCATTTTGTAACCTTATTGAGGATTTCCACGTTTAATATACCAATTGTCAATTTTAAATTCAGATTTTCTTGGAAATTCAAAGAAAAAAAATACAAAGCGAATAGGTATTTAATATAGCTCCTTCAGCATATATATTTTCCATACCGTTGAAGTTATGTTTAGCGTAACCGGTTATAAAAAAGAAACGTACAAAATCTTCAGAACTGTAAAATATCATAATGTTTATTATAACGACCAGCACTCAGTAACAAACAGATTGATTTAATAAGATATTTCTCGAACTTTTCAGCTGTTAACTATCAGTAATTTTAGAAACTTTCTCTTTTTTTGATCTTAAATTTGTCTTTCAATCTGACTTTTCGGCTCCGACGTGGTCTCTTGCAAACTATAGCATTATAGTACTATATGGCATTCGTTTTTGTATAGAGAAGTCGTGACAGATCGCTTCGAGCCACATGTTCCTCCTTGTTTTCGTATCGAAAGATATTGATTGACTCTGCAAGAAGTTCACTGTTACTTCTTCTCTATATTTCAAGACTCTGATCGCAGAAAGCTCCTGTAATTATATAGAGCACTTTCAAATCTCTCGACTCTTCTTCCTAGGATATCCTGCCGTGTATCAGAGCTATCATGACATTGTACATCCTTAGCTTAAAATTTTAAGAAGTTTTTCAGGATTTCAGGAAAATCATGACAGAGAGAAAAAAACTCTATTGATCACTTATGTTAATGTTGAGCCAAGTTAAATAACTGTCTACATTCAAAGGCGATTTGACATCCTCCTAGATCATTTTTCAGCTTACAATCATATACTTCGTTGCATATGGAATTAATATAATAAAATTCATCCTTGAATTTATTGATTGGAAATCTACTAATTTCCATCTTCCTCCAGGTTTGTACCAAGTAATTTTTTAGATATATCTGTGTCCAGAAAAAACGTTTTCACATGCGTGAGCAAAATTATAGAGGATGATTAAGAGTGATAAAATCAATTCTATTCCTATTTTTCAATCCTGAAGTTTACTTCTACGTTGGACGAAATAGGGCAAGCTCATTTTAAATATATGTGCGTCAATAACAATAGGGTTTCACATGTGTAAGGAAAAGTAATGAATGGGATTTATTAAAATTAATATAAAATCATTAAACTTGTAAAATAACTGAAAAGTGCATCAATAATCCGAGCAACAGCTGTAATTATTATGCTCAACGTTATTTGCTGTAATTGTTGCGCTCAATGTTTAACTTGATACCGTCACGGATTCGAATTTGTTTAGTGTGTCTAAGCTAATTTGTAAGTGTGTCTTAGGCTAATTAAAATCACTAAATACGTGTGATTTTTTTTTTCTATTTCGAATAAAAAACTATTTTAAATTTCCTAAATAAATTTAAAAAAAAGCTTCTTTACCATCGTTATTAACGACGCAATCTTATAAAATGTATAATCCTTGAAATCAGAAAAAAGAAGTTCAAATTTTCTTTTTAATCATTACTCTTGTAGATTCAATTAAGGTTACTGTTGTGAAATCGTTAAAGATTTTTTTTAAATGAACGTACATATATATGAACAATTAACATTATGTCTACTGATTATAATAAAAGACAAAATGAAAAATAGTTTATTATATCATTTATTGGCAAAAATACAGTGTGGCCACACTTACTTATAACTTAATACAGAGAAGAAAAAAAATTAAAAATCTAACTGACTAAAATAGAACAAAAAGAAACATACAAAATATCTGTAATATTATAATAATGGATTAGATTGGAGTAGTAAAAGGTAGTTAAATAGAAAGATGAGAGAAGAGTTGGTACATGACGTGTGTGAGAGGGAATGGAGTTCCAGAGATATGTAGCTCGAGTAAAAAACGAAATTATTTATCAAACGCAGCAGTTGGATGAGGTGGAGGATAGATGTCAGATAAACGGGACCTGGTAGTACGGAATTGAATTGCAGGTTTTCTAGGGTACAGGAGGGGCGTTGAATGCTAAATACTTGAAATAGAAAGGAAGCTAGGAAATACTGACATCGGAAGGATAAATAGAGCCACTTCGGTTCGGCGTAATACTGGGTTATGTGCGTATCTCTGTTGATCCTGAAAATAATTCACAAGACGTTTATGTTTAAATCCGAGATTACCCAAGAGTCCACCATATACCAGGCAGCCATCGTCAAAGTGGGGGAAAACAAGAGAGGAAACTAAGAGTTGATGGGTTTTAAGTAGAAGGAGATAACGGGTTCTATTGAATTGATTTAAGGTAGCTATGGTTCGACGGGAAATGAGTGGTTTCCAGAATAAAGTTTGATTAAAAGTGACACCAAGATTTTTGACTGACATATGGAATGAGATAGAAGTATTGTTTAGAAAAATGTTGGGGGGTCCTGGGATAGATTTAAGGAGAAAGGGAGATCCAATTATGATAGCTTTAGTCTTTTCGGCATTTAACGTAAGTTTATTGCCTGTTGCCCAAGTGCTTATACTACTGATGTCTTCTTGTAGTTTTAGAATGGCATTTAAGGCGTCATGAGGATAGAAGGAAAGGTAGATTTGTAAGTCGTCTGTGTATAGATGATACTGGGAATGCTGGATGGCAAGTGGAAGGTCAAATATAAGGTCGTGAATATTTACGTACATATAATATATATTGTCTGTATGTATGTGAAGTAGGATGAAGAGTAGGAATTAAGTTGTTAAATAGTAGGTGTATTACGGCATAATGCTAAGTGCTAGTGACCAAGTCCTCGTAGACAATTTGTCACAGTGAGTGTAAATGAAAGCAGCTCAGCCCTCATGAGGCACAGGGGCACCGTTTACAAATCACCTGTTCGTCGAAGTCAGAGATCGTGTGAGCAAAGCTCCAAACCATAAACCTTTTTTCGTAAGTTCACTAATGTTTAATTTTATTTTTTTATTTTTTGTAAATATTATACCTAAACAAATATTTTATTTCATTTTTATTCGTAAAATTTTTATATCATTTTAATTATTTTGTATAATCCGAAAATATATCCTTTTATATATATAAGAAGATGGTCAGGGTTGCGGTCAAAAGAGAAACAAATATAGTTTACAACTATTTATATTCCGACGTTTCGCCACACTTTGCAGGGCTTCATCAAGGCAGTTCAAAGGTAAAGGTTGAAAGGTAAGGTAAAGGTAAAGGTAGCTGTTCAACTTTTACCTTTGAACAGCCCTGATGAAGCCATGCAAAGTGGGGCGAAACGTCGGAAAATAAATAGTTGTTAACTATTTTTGTTTCTATTTTTACCGTAACCCTGGCCATCTTCTTATATATCAATTTTTACGGTCAACTATATATTTTCTTTTAATTTTGTTTTTATTCTACAAATTGAAGCTTTTTTTGTGTTAACAACTCGCCTTTATATAAAAGCTTATTATTATTATTTTTTTTTTATTTATTTAATACTGACCGGCAGTTTTTGCAAGTTAGGTTCTGATCCCCACTGCCACCACAGTTACTAACAAAAAATGTTGTTGTGATCTAACAGTTTATTGTAGAGACAGAAGCGATTAGCTGCCTATACACGACTGAATATTTTGGTCGGTCGACTAATTTTATATTATAGCTCGGGGGCCTTGGCTGTATTTTATTGGCACATTGCTTTGAGGCAGCGGTCTGTAAATGATATTCGGAAGGCCTGGGACTGCAGTCAAGCACCGCACGGTCGGACAGAATGTTTTTGTCTCTCCGCGCTATGGTGCCAAATAAATTTCAAATCTAGCTGGATAAAATTATTGAACAGAATTAAAACTTCTAAAATTGTGGACAGAATCTGGAAACTTTTATCTAATTAATAAGTAACATCATCATAGGAATAATTAAGCTTAATAAAACACAACAATTAAGAAGTAAAGATTTGTTCCATTTTAAAGTCATACTGAAAAGAATAGTAATATGAGTGTATATAGACAGAGAAGAATTTAATCGATATATAAATTGATAAATTATGCAACAAACTATTTTTGTCTATGAAATGTGCTATGAACTTTAGAATACTTTGAAATTGCTGAGATCTATTAAAATAACAAAAATAAACCAGTACGTCTAGGGCATCAAAAAGTTTTGAGGCACATTTACATTTTAGCCACATTCGAGACATATATACACATACCAGTATTGTTTTTTTGTTTTTTTAAAATACGAAATACAATAAAACCTTTTTCAATTCAATTGAATAATTAAAGTCAAGGTAAAGATGGAACTGGGTTAGTACTGAAGGGCCAATTGTTTTCTCACCTTACAACTAGTATCGAACTTTCTAAAGGTGCTTCTACACGCTTGCGAAACTATAGTACATTTGTGTGTGTGCAAGCGTATGGATGCGTTATTTGAGATGGCTGGTAGAAGTTGGCCTGAATTTGTGATTGACCCGTCGAGTATTGGTTTTTGGACACAAACCAATGAACAATTGTGCTATCTACACATTTGTGTCATGTTAGCATTGTTTTAGAACTGCCTACGAATAAATATTTTTTATCTTCAAGTATTGATTAATAAAAGAATAATAATCTTCAATATTTGGCTTAAATAATAAACTTTAGTATAAGATTGTATATTTTAAAATCCTATTGACTTGGTATAAATACGTTGTTTTAAATCTTGTAAATTATCTTTAGCGATTTATTTATGATTTACCATTGCACTAATATATATTTATAAAGACATTATATGCCTCTAGGTAATTCAAGAACAAAGGTTGAATTTATAGGTTATGTAATGCACCCATGTGACTTTCACCCTCCGCCGTGGCTTCTGTTCGCCTGTTATTGTTAATAACATTCATTTACCTAGATCCAAAACAGTGCGAAATTTCGGATTCATCATTACAAGACAAAAGGCTCACCTGGGACCGACATACTAGACTTAAAAGATAAGAGCTAAACAGACGATTCAGCCAACCTTAAAGACTCTTTCTCTCTCACAAAAAAAAAAAAAAGAAGAAGAAGAAAGAATCTACTAATTATAAAACTATCCTCAGACCTATCTGGGCATACGGACTTGAACTTTGGGGAACTTCTAAACCTTGGAACATCAAACGTATCCAGTTCTTTCAATCCAAAATCCTTAAAAGCATAGTCAATGAATCTTATTTCGTTTTCAACACTACACAATGACCTACACATCCCTTTTACCCTAGAGTATATCCTAAAAAAATTCTCAAAATTCCATATAAATCATCCTAATCCTTTGGTTGAATCCTTATCCAGCTCTAGCCTTCCTTACAGTCCTCCTCAAAGGTTGAAATGGCAGTGGCCAAGAGACCTTTTGTAAAATAAAATTTACAATTGAAGTTATGGTAATTGTCAGGAGCTTCGCTTATGTAGAGAGATGGCGGCTTTAGTGCACTTACTCAGCCTCCACTGGCTCATTACAGCTCCAGTGACGTGGTGAGTAGGACTCAATATTGTATATAATTTATTTTTCTTAGTTTTATTATGTTTATTTAATTTATTTTTTTTTAAATATTTATTCATTTATTTTATTTTATTAATTATTTTTATTTTGTGTATGAAAATGAACAATTATAACTATTACCCATTGTCAAAGTTTGTAATATTTTAATAAATAAAAGTTTGCAATTAAAAATTAATTGTGGGTTATGTAGTATCATTTCCTAGCACTTACTTTGCTGATAAATAGGTTTCCTTTCACTTCGCCTATCTTCATTGAGTTCATTTTTCACACTGTGTGAATTAAAAATTAAATCTTCAATGGATTTGACTCGTATATAGATTTTTATCTAAAAGGAACATAGATGAAATCGATTAAAGTAGAATTCCGCTGTCGCCATTTCTCAAAATATCGGAATTGACGTAAATACGAGGACCACACTTTTCCTTACACACTATTTTCCTTGCAATGTTATCCTTATTGCGTCGGAAGCGACCCATAAATGCGGCTTCCTCAAGGAGGTAGGAGGAGAGAGGTGTAAGAATAACTAGATCCTAAGATGACCGGGTCCACTTCAGTCCAGTCTGTCCGAACCAAGATGTCGATCCTGCTTCTTTTGTTCTTTTGTAAGTATTGCCATCACCAAAGGTATTTCACTTATCTTTTTTACATAGTAAACTACACTATCGGTGGGGTGCCCCTTCTTTAGAAATATAATTTACTATATTAGATGCCCCTACTTGAGAAATATATGCACATATATATTTATATTTTTAGAATAGGTGTATAAGTTAATACTCACACTGTAATTCAGATATAAGCCACTCACTATTTTTCATTGTCTGTCATAGTGTTCAATTTGTAGATTCAATTTATTTATATATTTTTGTCAGATTTTTAGATACTACTTGCATATACATGTATAGTATAAACATATCTTCTTACCTACATGATATTATATTTCATCTGTCACTGTTTTCAATCTACTACCATACAATTCCACCATTATCAATCAATTAAAAATTTTGTACTATTCAATTATCAGTTATCAATTTCTTATCATTTATGATTTAATTAAATATTTTGTATAATTCTAAATTTGTTTGTATACTATTCCTTTTCAATTGTATGTTGCTCTAAATGTTGTTGTTATCTCTTTTGTTCTATAGCCCTGATGAAGACCTGAAACTCAGGTCGAAACGTCGGCATAAAATAAATAAATATGGTTTTGTTTATTTATGTTGTTCTTTGCTGACCGCACCCCCCCCCCCCGACAAACTTTTCCAATCATTAATCTACGGTCAACTATCTACACCTCATTATAATTTATAAGAATGGTTTAAACACGATTCAATGTTTAAACCTTATTTCATCATGCTGCTATTGAATAGGCTAAAAGATTCTTTCATAATAACATTTTAATACATTAAAAAATAAGAATTAGATTAATGATTTATTGTAATGATTGTTTGAGAATGGTTTATTTTATTATTAACACACACAATTTTGATCCAAATATACTCTCAACATTTTTTTTCCAGAAACTCTCCAACGTTTCGGCCCTCAGGCCATTTTCAATGAGACAACCTTAAATATTGATGTCATATTCTTTAAAATTTCTTCCACAAGCTTATTGCCTTATATAAAACTTTTATATCGATTTATAGATTTTAAATCGAAAACTTTTTCACATAAATAATTGTATCTTTTTCTACTTACTAGAATCATTTATAACTATTCATTTATAATCTTAATATTATCCTTAGACTGGTAATTTTTTAATAAATAATTCAAATACTATCCATTATAGTCTCAAAACTTTATTATTTCTTTTATACGTCCAACGTTTCGGCCAATCCGGCCATCTTCAGAGACAATCTACTCAATACCACTTTGAAAACATATATTTAAACCACTCTAAAAACTTCATTCAGGCTATTCTGCCCAGGTCAAAACATTAATATCTAATTAGTCAATTATCAATTTTATTTATCTGCAGACACTATTAATAAACTTTTATCACATGGTCATGAATGGTTGTGATAAAAGTTTATTAATAGTGTCTGCAGATAAATAAAATTGACTGTGTTTTAATGGATAATTGACTTATTATTAATTAGATATTAATTAAGTAGATTGTCCCTGAAGATGGCCGGATTGGCCGAAACGTTGGACGTATAAAAGAAATAATAAAGTTTTGAGACTATAATGGATAGTATTTGAATTATTTATTAAATTATTTATAACTTATGAATGCTGTTAGTAAATTGGAAAAAAGACAATGATTTATGTGAAAAAGTTTTAGGTTTAAATTATAAAAAGTTTTATATGACGTGGGCAATTAGCCTGCAAAAAAATTAAAGAATATGACATCAATAAGGTTGTCTCCTTGAAAAAGGGCTGAGGGCCGAAACGTTGGAGAGTTTCTGGAAATAAATGTTGATTATGTAAATTTGGATCAAAATTGTGAGTGTTAATAATAATCAGAATTAGTTTTAAATATTGATGAAACAGAAGCTGTAAGTTTTACGAAACGACGGCCTAAGCTTCTATCGACCACATATTTAAACATGAAGGGTTGCAGTATTTTGTAAGGAAGTATTGTTACTGGACCAACGGTTGTGCAAGGAGGTGATTGGATCAGAATCAGGCTCCACCGCCAGATTTTCACCCCAAATTAAGGGTACCCACTTTATGAGGCTGGGTGAACCCCGGGAATAAGTTTAAAGTAAATAAGGGTTAAATTTAAAATAAGTTTTACAAGAAAGGATATATAATGCTCCTTTTACTAGTTGCAATTTATATTTTATTTTGAAATATTATATGTACTATTCGTATATAATGATATAATCTGTATTAAGAATCGAAATGTTATCAATCAAATCACAATTTGCCTGCATGCGTGATTTTTGCTGTCATCTAATTGCTATTTTCCACAATTTTCTTCCCATGAATTCATTCGACTTGGGTTTTTAATTTTAGTCAATTTTTCCATATTGTTAGATTCAACGTATTAATTAACTTTTATTATTTAATTTTCCTTTTCTCCTCTTTCGTTTGTACATCAATGTTTTAAAGGTGAGATAAGACCGTCAATAAATCCTTTGATGCCTTCCCTTCTCTATACAAGAATGGATTTAAAGCTGTTTCTCCAATTCATCAATGTAGCTCAATTTTATTCACTTTTTTTGTTATTTTAAGTCTCCTTTTCCAGCTTTTAAGAAATGTTTCAAAGGTGAGATAAGATCGTAGCATTGTAGGACTTAATTTAAATTACCAATAATTAAATTGGTTCTTACGACACATTGAATAACAAACCGTATTTACCAGAAATAAGTTGTTTTTTTTTCTGCTGACTGTATAATATTTGCATTTATATAATATATATAGAAAAGATATTGACACGAGATATTGATAATTTAAGAAGCTATTTAGAAGTTTTTTTATCTAAATCATTGGCAGCTTTTGCCAGCAATCATTGGAACACCAAATCGTTAAGGTTAATATTTTCTCCCAAATTTATTAGCACTCAATTAAAATTTTGAATTAGCACAAGATATATAAAGCAGAATCATGTAAAATGATTAATAAGGAAAATAGTAGCATCCATAATTTGATCAACAAAACGTTTGAAAGTAATTAAATAAAAATAAACTCCTAAAAAATTAACAAAAAAAAATGAAAAATATGTATCACTGAAATAGAAAAACAGAATTTTTTTTTCTAGTAAGTGATTAAACGATAAGTGACTAAAATAATAAGGAAATTAACAGAATAATAGCTAGAAATTGCATGACGTCAGTGATGGGGTTATCAGCAGCTGATTATGATATCAGACAGCCTTCAAATCTGAGTAAGTGATAAAATGTTGTTTATTTCCTTACATGGAAATATCTTTGTATGCTTTTTTTTAAAAAGGAATATTGAACAAATGTCAATTTTTTTCTTATAGTCGCAAATTTTGATATACTTAATCTATTTAATGAGAAATGGTGATGAAGAGTAAAAATCGATCAAATTCCGATAATATTGTCAGAAATATTCACATAATGTAGTTAAGAATAGAAAACAGATTAACGTATGACTCCTCCACATTTCAACCTTTTTTTCCATGGTATTGTGGTGGCAAGATTATTATTATTAAATCAACATCTTCAGCGGCACTAGTCGACGTTAGCAAAGAGACAGTTTGAAATGGATTTGGCACTGTCAAAATTATTATCAACATGTTTATTTCCCTAGTATATTTCTTTTAAATCTATTTTTATTTATAATTTATTTAATGTTTCATTATTTTACATTTGTTTTAGTGGCAAACCCATTTGAAAATTCTCACCATATAATCAATTACTAATAGTTAATAATGATGAACTAGGTGTTTTTTTCGTTGTCTAAAAAGACTGAGTATTTCTGTTGTTAATAATTATGAATGTTTAGTTCGATATTCGAGTGTAAATATTGTTGTTTTTACTAATAAATAGCGTATCTAAAGATTCGTCTTTATCGTTACAACAGGAACACGCAGTAAAATATTGTATAGAAAGTGGCGATTTCTTGTAAAAACTGATAGATTTTCGAAGACTGCGTCAGCTATTGTATCAGCCAAGCATATTTATTGTTATTCATAATTATAATCCATCCATTAATGAATTTTATAATTTTAATCATTTCCTCTATTTCATCCCATATTTCTCGCTATAAACTAGCGGTTTGTGGGAACACTATTATATACAACTAAAATTTAGAAATAAAATTATAATGTGTAATAGATATATCCGTAATATTGTTGGTGGCTAAAACGGCGTTAAAAAAACCCTCTGCAACCAGATCAGCCTTATTTTTCTAGTAAATCCAACATTTTTTTTTTATTAAAAATACAAAATATGTTTTTTATAAATAATTAAAAACACACAGACAATAGAGATGCATACTATCATGCACCCATGGTTTTACACTTAAATTGAGCAATTCAGATCTACAACGGAAAATGGATATAATAAGCTTGCGAACAAAGACATACTAGATCTGAGACATTATTCAAATCACTTATAGAGAATACATTACTCGATGTACTACATACCACAATTTCACGAGAAGAGATAGTAATACAAAAATATATATATATAAGGCAATCCTTCCTAAATCCTGAGCATTTATACTTATAAACAGTTTTTTATTTCAAGCAGATGGAAAACAAACGGATTGATACCAGGATAAATATTTTCACTAACTTCACCACCATTATTTCACTTTGAATTAGTTAAATCATTTAAATTATTGTCTTCTAATTGTTGCACTAAAATTAAATCCTGTTTGACTTTTTCAGTTTCGTCCGGGCCACATTGGATAAATGGATATGAATTGGGAGGTATGTAAGTCTTACAAAATATAATGAACTTATTAACCATATCCTATACACTTTTGGAATATTTTGCAGATTGTGGAATCAGATATAACAACCTCCCTACTCATGGTGCGGCTGTGAGGCAAAATGAGTTTCCATGGCACGCTGCATTGTATAGAATGGACAACAGTTCCCAGGACTATGAGTATATTTGTGGAGGTACCATAGTCAACACAAATGCTGTCCTCACAGGTAAGAATGTGTGATAGTAGTACTAGATTATAATTTTAATTCTGTGGTTCTAAATTTTTAAAAATGGTGGAGTTTATTTTTTTTTAATAGATTACTGTTTGTCTATTTAGCCGCACATTGTGTTTACGATGATGAAAAAGATGATATTGACTATAGGAAAATGGTCATCGCAGTAGGGAAGAGAAACAGTTCTTGGGAGCATAGGGACGTTCACGAACAACGGTTTGAGGTACGTGAGATCATTTATGTAAAAGAATAAATGCGACTTGTTTGGTTTCTTCTCCGTATTTATTCAATAGGTCATGGGGAATCATCAGTTTTGAAAGAAAATGTTAATAATATTTCGGATTAAATTTGCCACCAAGATACTAGTGTGTTTGGCAAACAACAAAATGTCCTAAGAAAGAGCTGAGATAAAAACCTGTAGCTAGTACATAACGTCAGTTCTTTTAATATAAAGTCTTTCAAATAATAGCTAATGCTCCAGATTACGTAACCAACAAAACCTTACACCATGACCTTGACAACCTTCATGTCATAGACGTTACTCCATGCTGATTAATGCGCATAGGTGCGAATGTGTATTTATTTTTTGGTTACTTAAATTTAATTTTCTCTGTCTAGTTCATATTTTTTTTTTATATTTCTTTTTTAATAATGGATCAGTTTTATTTT
>NW_027113242.1:1016316-1037644 GCF_000696795.3 Halyomorpha halys | reverse complement strand
TATATACAAATCATGGAATTTTCCCTTTATTTTTCTCTTTTTTTTTTCTTTTTTATTCTTCTATATTTGTACATATTAAATGAATTAGTATTTGATCACTAATACTTAATGCCTCCAATTTATAGCGGATTTTATTAATTCTCTTCAATAAAATAACTTTAAAAAAAAACCGTAATAATACAGTAATATCACTGTAGCTTCCTTATTTTTTCTATTGTGTAAGAGATTACCTAGTTAGTGAAGGGAATATAAGTAACTTAAACGCTCCCAAAATATAAATAAATAATCGGTACTTTGATGAAAGTTTATAAAAAGATTTCGTTAGTATGAGATTAAAAAATCAGGAGTCGATTAACATTACTGTAGTGGAAAGATGTTTATTAGGGGAAGAGGTGTGGGAAGGAGACAAATGCGATTACTTTAGTAAAAGTTTTAGTACAAGTTTCCAATGTTTCTTTTGGGTACTGTGTTATACTGAATCTTATGGAAACAAAAGTCATAAGTATTATCAATAAAAAAAATACAGGAAGTAAATCACATATTTCTAATATTAATTATTACTTTTTTTTATAGTTAGGAAACAAATTTCCAGAGGCGAAATTCAATAAGATATTAAAGTTGACACAAAACGCTAATACGAAACATTATTATTTTTTTTCAGGGCTTTAGTTCTTTGTTCTTTATATCATCCAAACAACGTTTCGGGTTCTTTTGCCCATTATCAAGTTCTAAAAATAAAAATATTTACTATATTTAGAGTAGTAGAAAAATCTTTATTAGTCACCAAGGTTTCACCCATGTTGCAGGACTTCAACCAAACCACCTTTTAGCGTGCCGTTTGTAGCCGAGGGAGTAATAGCGCCAACAGCTCGTGACTGGGGTATCGACCTTATTTCTGTGGTCGTCCCGCGAGATAAAAACTTAACCCCTTTATTATGACTACTGTTGTACATGTTAGGATAGGTCTACGCATGCGCCAGCTCTTCCCCTCCTCGATGATCTCATCTTTCTTATAAGAAAACTTTCCTAGAGTCGTTTGTGTATTATGTGTTCCCAATGGCGGAGTTAAGAGAGCGATCTCATAAGTGACATAGACTTAGTTATCGGAATTGAAATAAAAAAAAAATCTCGAATATTGTTCTGTTTAATGTTACTTGCATATTTCTTTCCATGAAAACGGTTTAATATGGAAAACAGAAACAAATGTTCTCTACCGATTAAATAATTAAAATTATTCCAATATTTAATCATTTAAATGAATCCTTTTCTAGGTGATCAGTAAGAAACTCCGTATCACTTACAGAGGTTTTCGTACAAGATTCCAGGACGATATTGCTATTCTTGTACTCAACGACACAATTAAATTCAGGAGCACAGTGATGCCAGTCTGCATCGACTGGGGAAGTTTGTACGAGCCCAATGGCGGCGAAGTGGGCACGGTAAGTCATTAACCTAACCTTACTTCACGTTTATTTAACCTTCCATGTTCTGGTATGTTAAATAAACTGCATATAGTACAAATTCCAAATGTTGTTCAAAAACAACATTTGATGTGGTCACGTTGCATACAATAACGGCAAAAATAAAATCCCTCTGACAAAAATATTGTTTTTTACCAAATAAACAATTTAAATTAATGAGATATTTACATATTAAAATTACTGTATTTTGCACCACTGTAAAGTAAGCCATCGGTATTTTATATTCTTAATTTAAAACAATGATGATCGCACAACTAATCGTAAATTAGTTTCCAAAATAGGTTTTCGGATACACATCAAGTAAATTTGCTGAAAGTGATATTATGACATGATAAAAACATGTGGAGAATCTACCCATTGATAGAACTCCAAAAACATTTCTAAAGAAGAAGATCTCGTGGCCATCTTCTTTTCAGACGTCTAGGAGGATTATTAGGTAGTGAAGGAGAAGCCAGGCTAGAAATGAGTTGGTTTAGGTGGCTGGGAAGTTTATTATGGAAGAATTGGTATCTGGTTCTGGCCAAATCGGCAACATAGGGGACACTAAGGTCCTGATGGATGATTTTATTTGTGACAAAGTAAGGAGCATTAAGGATTTTACGAAGGATTTTAGACTGTAAGGATTAGATTCGGGAGGAATTAGATGGTTTAATGGAGCCCCATAGCCCAACTCCTTATGTCCAAATAGGCCTTATAATAGTCATGTAGATCAGTCTTTTGTAATTGATTGGAAGTTTGGAACGTTTGTATAGTAAATGTTGTAATAGTCGGAATCGACGAGCAGTTTCCTGTCTTTTCAGTCTTGTATGAGAATTCCATGTCAGTCGTTTGTCCAGATTTAGTCTGTTCAACAGGAATAAGTGGGGTATTATTAAAAGGTACTATAGGGCAAGACGAAGGTTTACGACGAAGGGTAAATGTAATTTGGTGGGATTTATTGGAATTTATTTGAATCCTCCAGTTTTGGCACTATTCTTCGAGGGTGGTGATGTGGGATTGGAGGGATTGGGATACAATGAAAGGTTCATTATTCAATGACAACAGGCATGTGTCATCAGCATACGTGGTGAGAATAGTGTTAGGATGGGTTGGGATGTCAGCTGTAAAAACTGTATAAAGGATAGGACCAAGGATACTACCCTGAGGTACACCTGCAGACTGAGGAAACAGGGATGAATAAGCGCTGTTGTGATTTACCTGAAATAACCTGTCTGAGAGATAAGAACGGATAATGAGATAATATGTAGGGGGTAGGAATTTACGGATCTTGTATAGCAGTCCTGGGTGCCAGACTCGATCATATTTAATTTAAAAAAAATGTATGACGTTTCTTTATTAAAATTTATAACTGAATAAAATAAAACATACAACTAGTAAACGTGATGTGTTATATTACAATGGCATTGCAAAAACTCCAATAACATTTTAAGAGTAGAAGAGCTCGAGTCTGTTTTCTTTTCAGACGCCTTGGAGATTATCACGCGTTAAAAAGACAGCAAAGTTTGGAACAATTGAGCTTAGGTGGTTAGTGGGTATTTACATCTATTCGTGCCTTACTATCTGGAATCCGAATTTATGCTGAAAATACTATTTAAATTAGTGTGGAAAAGTGGGATTGACTTGTGAGACTTATTAATGTGCACTTATATTTTATAAGGGCAAGTGAAATCTCTGTGGGAGCAAACTGGGTTAGTGTGCTAGCTGAAAATTATTTATTTCGATTTTATGATATAAGATAGAGCATTGGATGCTCTCATATATTAAGATATTGGCTTATCTGCGTGACGTCTTCGCCGCATCCGGCGAATCTGGCCAACACGTCCTCGGTTCTGGACGGGTAGTAAGGGCAAGCCAGGTCCTATCTTGCATGCAGCATTGATAATTTAGAGCGACATCGCAGTCGCGGTGTCATCGGGGTCTTCCGACACACGGCAAAGGGGGCCATCAAAATATGAGAACCCTGACCCCGACTTTATACAAAATCGAAAAAGAGCTGCAAAATTCGGATTATATAAATCCAACAAATGGTATATGAAACGTCTACGTTACCAATCATTTATTTTGGAAAGTTATTCCTACTCTTTGTAGATTTTTTTTGTCATTAAAGGTTTTTGTAGTTTTTTTCATCAGGGATTTTTATAACCAGTAATGTATGAAGAAGTATTTTTTAAACACTATTATATCTTAAAGTCGGACAAAACTTAGAATAACAAAAATAGAAATTCATTATTAAATTACGAAGGACGAAAAAAAAAATCATAGGAAAATTCATCTTAAATAATGCTCCTCTTTTTATAGAATACTAGCCTCAGCACTCATTCCTCGGTTTAGGATTACTTTATGAACAGAAAGGATTACATCCTTGGAGCTTAGCGCAACGGTTTTCTGAAAACTTATGGCTGCTCTTTTTTTGGTTTTGGCAGGGAGTTTTTTACAATTGATTTGTTTTTATTTTTTATTTTTTTTAGATAAATATTACTATTTCATTAGTCTAAGTTGTAAATATTTAAAAACCATTAAAAATGTAGAGAATATTAAGATTAATAAAATATAATTTGAATAATGTACCATTAATTAATGGTTGACCAATACGTCAAGAAATTATAGAAATGACTGATATGCATGAATAATTTAATGGAATTTATGAGATAATTAGTGTTTATATTGTTAAAATTAATAAATGTGATAAACTTTATTTCCATGTTATATGGAAGAGGTGTTTTATGATTGTCAACAAAAGGTTCCACTTGATCTTAATTTATCTGTTTAATAAATGTTTCTTATAGTGCGTTATATTTCTGTCTGATTAGTTCAGTTCTCTTCCAAGGTACTATGTATTAATCAGATAAATAAGGTAAAATAATTTTAATTACTGTGTCCCATAATAATCATGAGGCCATTAAAAAAATAAATAAATTTGTTTCCAAAGAGGTGATACAGTCAGAATTATGCAGGTGCGGCAGATTTTTACCCAATTTACCCTCCTTCCCCCCAAGGTATCCGCTTAATGAGGCTGTGTGGGACCTGAACGGCTTCCGAATCCACAGGGTTGAGGCACGCCTACAGTGAATCAGAAAATAATTTTCTGCCACAGCCAAATTCAAACCCGGGTGCTTGGAGTTGGTAGCACATTGCCTCACCACAAAGCTACCAATTCCCTGTGAGAGCCATTTTATAAATTAATATTCCAACGAAAGTAAGAGTATGTATATTGAAAAACGAGCCAAAGTAAATTAATTTATTAGATATATTAATCTATGAAGATTTAAAATTAACTTAAATCAAAGTAATTTTATTTATTTGAACAAATGATTAATTAGTTAATTTATCTATATTTTAATTTAAAACAATGATGATCGCACAACTAATCGTAAATTAGTTTCCAAAATAGGTTTTCGGATGGGCAGTGAACAATAGAGGAGAATCAAGCGACGAACCGAAGATGTTTCGAATGCAGCAACTCAATTTTATCGAATGCTATAAGAAAGTGAGTGAAGATTTTAGCAGTTTTATTTCTTCGGACAAGTTCTGTGCCATCCACAAAGATAGTAAGTATAGATATTTTATTTGTAATGAGGCTCACTGGTAGAAACTTATCAAATGTCTCATGTTAGATAACACTGTGGAACATGAATACGTCAGCGGTGGCTTGGTGTTCAGCAGGGGCCAGGGTGATAAGGAGAGGTACTTCATCAAAGGAGTCGGAAGCTTGAAGGATAGAAAGAGGGACGATCTCATTGCATTCACCAACATCAGCAGCCACATACAATGGATCAACAGAACCCTCGTAGGTTGAAGTGATCAATAAGAGGAAAGGATATACTCATGTAAATGTGTTTAGGTCATTATATCATATGTAATAGTGGCTTCTAGAAATATATTTTAATTTTTTTCTTTTAATCTATTATTTTCTTTATCAATTATTCATTCATTTAATTTAGTAACGATGGTAAGACAAGAAAAGAAGAAGCGTTAAATCATACATAAACAATAATTAGATTGAAAAAGGCAGGAAACTGGTTAACAAATTCAAAACAATAAATCAGAAATAAGGGAAATTTCCTATATATTTAATATATGGTAAGGGGAAGTATTGCAATTCCAGTTATCGACGGATAACCACTTCGTTATCTTTTGTTAAACTGTTGTAAGCTTTGAAGGAACAAAATTCGTATTCGTTATTCCCACCCAGAGGAACGAAATTTTTATAACAATAGAAATATTTTTATTTTTTGGTCATAATTTTTTTTTTCCAAAAATCATAAAAATAGTCATAACTTGAATAAAAGCCAACCAATCTACACAAAACTTTGTGTGAAAATAGTGTGGAGCGTACTAGATTTATATGGTTATGCTAAACCAGTGGTTATATCTGTTCCAATAATATAAGTCATTTGTAATTACTATGTTTTTTCTTTTAGGTCTAATTAGACTTTTCGTATTTTAATTGATGCATTACTTTACCTCAAATTTGTCTAAAAATTAAACTGTAAATTAAATTAGGAAAAACACATACTCGTGTATGAGAATAATTTTTTATTTTCAAACCTCTATATTTTTACTTGAAGAAGTTGGGGTTCGGTCAGCAAAGAACAACATAAATAAACAAAACAATATTTATTTATTTTATGCCGACGTTTGCTGTCAGTTAGCATCTTCCCGTCCCATTTACACGCCACTATCCCTGATGAAGACCTGAAACTCAGGTCGAAACGTCGGCATAAAATAAATAAATATTGTTTTGTTTATTTATGTTGTTCTTTGCTGACCGTTCCCCCCGATAAACTTCTTCAAGCATTAATCTACGGTCAACTATCTACATCTCTCTAAATTTTTATATATGGTTACAGAATACAAATATATAATACAGTACTTTATATATATACAAATTTAAATGATATCTTCGATTGCCGTATGGCATTATAAGATGAGAAAAAAAACATGGTCCGCTGAAGGCGGTTATACATTGGTGACATGATAGCAGGGGGGCTTACAAAAAATGCAGACCCCGATGTCCTTCCCTCGGCGAGGACGTCTACCAAGGGGTCCTCCCAGGTCTCGTTGAAGGGGCGATTTCTCTGAATAGCGGGTTGGCACAGGCCTTCAGCCCATCAAAGAATTTGATGTGCCTTCGGCCTATATACTCCGGCACAGAGGGTAGCTGGAGTTCCTGGTGAATGGTGGTGTTTCTGGCCCTCTGTAGAGCTGTTTGTATGTGAATAATGCATTTCTTTCAAGTACTTAATGCCATATATACAAATAAAAATCGTGGGATTTAGCACAAAAATAGAAAACAAGATCGAAAAAAAAGAAACTGACAAGATTGTAAGTATTAAGTCCATTATGGTTTTGTTGCTGCTAGAAAAAATTCGGTCACCAAAAACGGTCAGAGACAGATGAAATGTTGAAGAGCAGGAACCGTTTTTGAATAGCCATTTGAAAAAAAAAATAATCAAATCCTTACATTGTCTTTAATGGAATTATATCTGATAGTAAAAGGCTTTAGATATGTTTTATCCACTAACTGTCACTCAGACTCAAACTTCTCATGTACAAAGCAATACTCAGACTATAACTAATGCGGGATGCACCGCTACTACACTTCTTATACACAATAGCCCTGAAGCAACTTTAACGATACCAGAACAGCATGTTACAGAAGATTTACAGAGGCACATCAAATGTAAGACGTAACATGGTTCACATATATCACGAACTACAGCTGGAAACAGTGCAACAACACATTACATCAGAGACATATAAGTTCTTTGACAACCTCCCCGCTTCCTTCGATCCCTTATTTCGGGCACTAACCCCGTCCCTCATTCCTGCGAGGTAGCGGGGCAGAGAAGGGCCACATCAACTCTGCCAATATTACCCTTTGCTATGTATCAATGTATTAGCAATTAATAATATTATAGGGGTCTTTGTCATATGTCTTGTTATACCTGTGCCGGGTATGTGACTGTCAACAAAGAGCAATTTGCAGATGGCTAAGGGGCACAGGTAAAAGAGTCCTTCCTGAATAAATCTATTAAAAATAGGTATTGCCTGCTGGCTTTGTCGGTAGTCAGTTAAATCATAAACAACCCTTCCACCAAAAAACCATTCTAACTGTATCACCTCTTTTTATGTATTTTTCTTGGGCGTGGCTGATGATAGCCAATGGGAAATAAGGTTCCGGAAAGGTAACGCCTCTACGAGGATCTAGCCAGGAGATGTACAGGAAACAAAGAGCACAGCAGGAGAGAGAAGCGGAAGAAGCAACAAGACGGGCTAGAGACGAGCATGGGCTTGGAGAAGTCCTAAGAACGGCAATGAGACCTGGACGCCATCCATTATGAACAAGATGACACTCACGTTACTACACGCACCATCCAAATCAACCAACTCAGCACTCATTCAGATATATATTAGGTAATAATCTAAACATTTATTTGAATCATTACAACCATTTTAATAACATTATATATGAATAAATACTTATTTTCTTAATGTACTTTATTTACTATTATATACCCCATACCACCCCTTATTATATTATATAATTAATGGTAATGATATTTTATAGAAATAAATATATTGAATTGGAAAACTTAAGAGGAAGAGTTGACTAGGACAAATTTAAATGTGAACTGGAAACTAAACTGGACTTAAACATACGACTGAAGACAAAACAAGACATTGATGAAGCTATTGAAAAACTCACATCATCAATAGGAACAAGCATAATTGACAACACATCGGCTAATAGAATTAATAACAATAAACAAAATAACCTGCCACGGCATCTTCGTATCTTATTAAGGGAAAAACGACAAGCAAGATCGAAGTGGCATAGGACCAGATATCCAACTGACAAAACGTATTACACCAAATTGACTAACAAACTAAAAGTAGAAATCAGAAAATACAAAATTCAAAATTTAATTAACTTCACTGAAAATCTTACAACTACTGACAAATCATTAAGGAGGGCCACTAAAAAACTGCTGAATTTCAAAGACTTTAACCACCCACTTCTCACCGAATCCCAAACCTGGACCAGAACTGACGCAGAAAAATCACAAACATTCGGACAACACCTCTCTAAAACCTTTATTCCACATACTGATAACCTTGACCCAATTCATCTTGAATTTATTGAAGCAGAACTAAATATTCCGCTCCAAATGACCCTCCCACCTAAAGCATTTCATCCTTCTGAAATATCTAGTATCATTCAAAGATTATCTACCCGCAAAGCTCCTGGATACGACCTAATAACATCCCACATTCTAAAACTTCTCCTTCGGAAAGCAATCCTATTCCTCACTTACATATATAACGCCGTACTCCGTTCCACATATTTTCCTGACCCCTGGAAATTATCAATAGTTAAAATGATCCCCAAACCCCAAAAGCCTACAGAATACACATCATCCTATCACCCTATCTCTCTATTACCGATCATGGGCAAAATCCTTGAAAACTCATTTTGAAACGCCTATACCCCATCCTGGATTCCAATCATATAATCCCTGATCCCCAGTTTGGATTTCGAACATCTCACTCTACTATCCAGCAATGTCATCGTGTGGTGGACGTTGTCTCGTCTTCTTTGGAGCGCGGAATGAACTGCGCGGGAGTCTTTTTCGATGTAGAACAGGCTTTTGATCGAGTCTGGCACCCGGGACTACTTTAAAAATTCCATAAATTCCTACCTCCTACACACTTTCTCATCATTCGTTCCTTTCTGATTGATAGATTTTTCCAAGTAAACCACAATGGTTCCTATTCATACCTCTATTCTCAGTCCGCTGGTGTTCCTCAAGGTAGTATCCTTGGTCCCATCCTCTACACTGTCTATACAGCTGATATTCCAACCAATCCTAATACTATCCTCACCACGTATGCCTATGACAGATGTGTGCTCGCTGTTATTAATAACCCATTAATTGTATCCCAAAATCTCCAATCCCATATCACAGCCCTTGAATTCCAACAAATCCCATCAAATCACCTTTACCCTTCGTCGTAAACCTACAGACTGCCCTACAGTTTCATTTAATGATGTTACTCTTACCCCTGTCGAACAGATCCGCTACCTTGGACTACATTTGGACAAGCGATTAACCTGGATTCCTCACACCAGACTGAAAAGACTGGAAACTGCACGTCTATTTCGACTATTACAGAACTTACTAGACAAACGGTCTAAACTTCCGACACATTACAAAAGACTGATCTACATGACTGTAATAAGGCCAATCTGGACATATGGAGTTGAGCTTTGGGGCTCCACTAAACCTTCGAATTCCTCTGGTATTCAACCCTTACAATCCAAAATCCTTCGTAAAATCCTCAATGATCCTTACTTTGTCACAAATAAAATCATACATAAAGACCTTAGTGTTCCCTATGTAACCGATCTAGCCCGAACCAGATATCACTCCATCCATTATAAACTATCTAACCACTCAAACTCCCTAGTTTCTAATCTTGCATCCTCTTCCATTCCTGACAATCCTCCGAGGCCTCTGAAAAAAAGATGGCCACGAGACCAGCTAATGTAAAATGTCATTAGAGTGCTACCAATGGGTAGTTTATCTACACGCCTGTAACACTCCAATTTAACTTGGATCAGATTTACTAAATGTCTTATAATGTACAGTTGTAAATAGCAATAAAAAAATATTTAAAAAAAATTGGTAAACTGGTAAACACAAAAAAAGCCTTTGAGAAAAATACCAATTATAATAATAGTTTTTACAGGACTCCATACAAATTAATTATTTAACTTATTACCTGGCATCCCGATTAAATCCCGAGACAGTGCATAGCACCTTTCTTCAGTCTATTCTCTCTCTCCTGCCTTGCTACTTTACATTATTCCTTTATCTTACTTATTATTCTTTCTCTTCTTATGTCATCTTATTTAATTCTTATCATTTGGTCACATCCATCAATCGGCTAGCAGAAGCCCCTCACCTCTAACTATTAGAGTTTTTAATAGAACGATCATCTCAACCCACAGTTAAATATTTTATTAAGACTTTCAAATACCCAGGGTCGAAAAAGGCAGTACTCACTTTGAATTATGTTTTCTTTACGTAATTCACATTTATTAATTCTGGTCTGTTTTCTGTTTTTAGAGGGATCGAAAAAAACAATGATGGATTGCATCCAAAACTAGAAAGGTCTCGTTGGCACCAATAAAACGCAGATAACATATAAACGTTATTTATAGAGCAATAAAGCCATTAAAGTATTATTGAGAAAGATTTACTAATTGTGGAACTAAATCAATTAATCCTTTAGTTCTTGCAACTACGAGCCAATCTATATCTGTAACGTAAGCAAGCTAGGGCTGGTAGACATACTAGAAAAGTCTTTAGCACTTTAGAGAGTAAAAGACCCTTAGCGCTTGTAATAAGAGCGAATCGAGCGAGTGAAACAATTAAATAGTTCCCTTGCACCTCGCTAATAGTGTTTCTCGCCAATTTGCTCCCTAATCCTCTTCAATTCCCCATCACTCCCTCCTACCCTAAATCTTACAAAAGAGTTAATGTTCCTCGGATTCGGTTGTCTTTTTCTCAATACCTATTTACCTAAATGTTTATTATTTAGAAGTTAAGGGCTGAAAGAAGAAATATATATGAAATTTACAGTTTGTAATACTAGATAATTTTCAATATAGATAGATATGATTTTATTTGTGAGACAAAATCTTGTAAAAATTCATTACACAATATACAATTATAAAACAACACCTGAGTCTAGTGCTCCATTACAAAAACGATAAACAAAAGATAAAAAGAAGTTCTCTATAACAAAACAATAAACAAAAAAAATTGATTGGATAATACACAACTGTTAACATAATATCATTCATCGCTCCATTATATTTAATTTAAAATTATGAGAATTCTTTTAAATAAACGAAAGCGAAAGATATTAATTGGCTTCGAAAACTATTTATATAATAGAATTTATATATCACTTAAAAAATTAAACTTATTGCATATTGTTATAATATAAATATGTAGTCCGTTCAATTTGGCTTCACTATCAATGTTCAATATATTTTCAATGTTTGGTAAGTAGCAAGATACGGATATGAGTGGCTTTAAGATATATTGTCTATTTTTTTTAAAGGTGGTACAATGTAGGAGGATGTGGTACAAACTATGATTGAAATAATTTTTGCAGAATGGACAGAGTCCGTTTGCCTTGAAAGTGATGGTTTTTCTTTCGTGGTGTAGTTTGATATGCTTCAGGTTTCCTACTCTTAGTTGGCTGATGCACCTTATTTTAAAAAAAATTAACCTATATGTTAAATATGCTTTTGAGTAGGTTAAAACTGCAGAGTGATCAGTATATGGGAGGGAGGAGATTAATGTTTGAGTTCAATGCTCTATTGATGTCAGTTGAGAAGTTGTGGTTCAAGATCTTTTCAAGAACATCGTCTTTATGTATCAATATTCCGTTTTCATATGAACTATTGAACTCATTTATACATCCATATTGGTGGGCTATCATATTAACTTGTGAGACCCAGTTGTATTCTACGTCAGGTTTTTCTGCATCTAGCATACTTAGTCTGTTGAAATATAGTTTTGGGAGTCTCTTTTCTGACATTAATGACAGTTTGGACCAGTAGTTGATGATCTTTGTTATTGCTTTTGAACTTAATGGACTTCTACCTGTCTCAAGTCAAACTATATAGTTTGGGATATTCTTGAGCCAACCATATAGGTATTTAATAAATTTCATTTGAGAAATTTCGATAGCATCCAGATATCTAAGGCTCCAAATTTGGGATGCATATAGGAGAACTGTGGAGATCATTGAGTCAAATAATACTATATTTGTCTCCCAAGAGTCGCTCTTTCCTCTTCTCAGGGTTTCCAAAACTTTAGCGGTGGGAATGGATGATTTTTGTATAAAATATTCAGAAGCCTTTTTTGATTTACCTATGAATGCAAAAGGTACTCCTAAATATGTATATGTTTTTGTATACTCCAAGTTTGTGTCGTACCAATAAAGAGCTTTGAGATGTTTTAACTTGGGTGATTTATGGAATACATGAACTTGTGATTAGCAATCCCGGTAGAGCCGGTTCAATTGAGTGAGCTCCTGCAATCTCCTATTAAAATATAAAAATTTCCTATTAGAAAACGACTATCTGTTCAAATTATTATCATTATGGATCTTTATTTTTAGACTTAAGCTGTATTAGTCCATTATTTGATTTCCATACGTTTCTATTCTGTCGGCCAGTACCAAGGTTCCCACATTTTTTTTTTTATCTAACACACAAAGAAGAAAAAATGAATAGGACAAACGAATTTTTTAGGCAAGATAACTTGATAACAAGATAACATGAAACCGTATTTACTCTTTAAAATGAGTATATAATATATAACTAGCTAAGCAAATTAGATGTGGATTTTTTTTTTAATCTTAAAACATATAGAAGTGACTCGGAGTGGTTTGGAGGTGGTTAGAAGAGGATCGGAGTGGTTTGGAGGTGGTCAACGGGATTAAGAAGAGATGAAGGGTGGGTCAAGATCTTTTGGTTAAGATAGGTAACCTAGGGCTCAATATCCGATCAACCACCTCGACTTGAGGGAATAGAACCAGCATTTCCCTTCACAAGATTTTATAACCAAAATATATAATTACTAGTAAACCAAAAAAAAGAATTCAGTTTAGACTTATGTCATTTTTTTACTTACTTATTAAAAAAAATTGTAATGTTTTTATATGGATTTTAATTATATAAAAATAAAAATCTGTTTCTATCTCTCCTGCAATCTCCCTTATGCAATTAGCGAAAGGGTATTCCACGATCTCTGTTTATAACTGTCTAGAGCCATTATTAAATGTTGATCCAATGAACAATAATATTCCTACTGAGAACACCTTTGTAGTGACTATATATCAGCCTTGGTCAACCAACATGGTGTTTCAATCAGCTCGACTCTCCTGTTGGCCTTCCAATCAGCGAGCGGTTCATTTGATCATCTCCCGTCCAACAAACCTCACCATAACAGTTCAGCTAACGTCTCGCAAATACTTCAATAAAAGATCTGGCTCAGATCCTATTATTACTCGTAACTCAGTCCCTTCTTGTTTTTCACACCACTTTTCTAAATTTTTGACCCATAAAGTGCCTACTGTTTCCTTCAGGATTGGGGGTTCAACAACAGCAACACGCTCGATTCAGAGTTCTCCAGACTTAATATAAATATAGTATACAAGAATAAATGTAACATTTTTTTACTTTCATGTTTTTATTTCCACAAGTTAAATTAGTATTATTTTGTTTATTTCATTTTTATTATTTTTTTTTATTTAATTTATATATCACTGTAAATATCGTATGAAAGAGTTTTTTTTATCCTTATTACCAATGCTTGAATGCTAATGCGACACTATTATTGGCCACGGAACATCCGACTAACAAATAAATATATTTTACAAGAAAGTCCTATAATCCATGTGTAAGGACTGTTCTACGAGAGTTTGTCAAATTAAACACTTAGATCAAAGGCTTAATGAGATGCTTTATTAAGCGAAAATAGTGTTTGTTATCCAACATCAAACTCTTGTTTTTATTCCGATCTTATTGGTAGAACAATAGTTTGACTCGAAATGCTTAAATTACCAACGCTCTGAAATCTGAAAGCAACTATTAATAAGGTACTTTTACCGCATTCCAATTGCTCTGGCCAGCTCTCACGTACTTGAACTTCTGCAGACAGATCTGCAACGGCTTATTTCAGACTATTAAATTCACGCTTAACTATATTCAACAATCGATTAAGTCAACATCATCTGCAAATTATGAACACGCCAGGTTATCGCCTTTTTGCGAGCCAAATTTCTTTACCGAATTTGACTTTTCACTGAACATGATCCTTTGTCGTCCTGGTGCCATCCTTAGCTTTTTCAATGCTTTATAGAGTTTGGGTCACTTAAAATCATACGCTCTCTTGAAGCTATCGAAATAATGGTGTGTATTCATTGTGTTTATATAGTGTGTTTCAGGAAATGTTAGAAAAAAAATGATCTCTTATTCACGAAATATTCACACTCCTTGGATTAGAATATCTTTCAATAATGATATTCTGCACAGATGAATAAATGAAAAAACCATATCTAATAATCATAGACAGATGATAATCACCGATAAACCTCAATATTTCCACTCAATATTAAATGTTATAATATTTATTTCCGATGATAGTTGGGACCTAGGAGAGTCATTTTAAAATAAGTATATGCTATGCAAATCTGATTTTTCGTTTTAATTACTAGAATAACAAAATCACTTCTCCTCGAACTGTCTTCTGCTCTGTTTGCATTCTCCAGTTAGTAAAGTTAATAGCTTAACTGCGAACAAGAAGGGTAGATCCTTTCTGACGGGTATATGTGTTATTATATTCCATTATTTAAATCAATATAACGAGTCATTTTCAGGTAATCAATGAGAAACTTCGTAACTTCTATAAGGGTACAGGTAACATGTTCCAAGATATTGCGGCATCACAGTGATGCCAATCTTCATTGACTGGGAAGGTTCATAGGTTCATTAGCCAAAATGTATCAATGTCTTACCTTACCCAACAAATTAATACTATTACGTTCCCTATCAAGGATTAAAGTGTAGTATTCGCTTTAAAATTTCACATTTAATAGATCTAGTACTGTATATTTAAGAGTACTGACTCCTTGACTATTCAAAAGTCGTGGTAAAGATTGAAAAATAATTGCATTTACTTATCTAATGATTCATAAGTTGAGTGTTTGCGGCTTTAGCGCACTTGCTCAGCCTCCACTGGCTCATTACCAGTGATGCAGCGAGAGGGATGCGCTGGGATCTCTCGAGCTCTGCTCTACCCCTCACACGTGGGGGATAGAGTGGGCTCAGTGATCCTCAGGTCGATTGTGTAAATATTGTATATATTATTTTATCATTATGCTATTTTATTTATTTGTTTTTCATACAGATAGTTTGATTATGTTCATATTGTCTATTCTTTTGTTTGTATACATTCTAAGAGAGTTTATAATTTTTTATTTTATTTATTTATTTATTTTTTATTTTAGTATGTATGAGATCATTCATCACTATTACCTATTGCCCACAACTGAGATCAATAAATAAATCTATCAAAAATTTATAAAAAATGATTCATAAGATTATCCTATTGATATTTTAAACTAATTGAAAACTAGCATAAGTTTTCAACTTTTTAATTATTTTACAAAACGGTTGATCGGATGCAGCCTTGAAGATAACGAAGTTTTGGGTGAAGAATGAAATGCAACAACGAAAATTCGGCGACTGCCGTATTAGTATGAGAAAAAGCTTTGCGAGCTTTTCTGTGCCATAAATCAAGATAGTAAGCTTTGATACTCTATTATTGAGGAGGTTTAGAGGCAGAAACTTATTGAATGGCTAATGACACATAGCCCACCCAATACAAGGATCTAGCGGAGGCGGATTGGTGTTCAGTTAGGGTCAGAATGAGGACGAGAAGGGTGCGACGTACTAAAATCATAGGACTCCTCAGTGGCCGAGGGAAAGTCAGAGAGAAGGAGTATTATTATCTACTCACCAACACCAGCGACCACATCCTCAGGCCCAGAGTCTTTGAAACCAACAGGAGAACAGGCAACCAATTGTAATTGAGTTATTATTACAGCATAGCTATTATATAGAACAGGTATACTCAACCTACGGCCCGCGGCCGCGGCAGTACACACCCGGTAAGGTGGCAGAATTACTTTGGCATATTTCTTTTGTTTATGAGAATATAATGGTAGCATATTGCGAGTCAATAGCAACAGTAATCTATGCTTGTAAAATGGGGTTTGTTTTATGATATTCTTCCTTCTAAACACATATTAGGTCATAATATATGATTAGAAAAAATGAAATTTAAATTAGTTTTTTTTTTTAATGACCCCTTCTGGCCATTTCTGATATACAGAAGGAGGAATTATTTAGAGGTAACTAGCCTATTCTAACCATAGTGGAGAGGGCAAGTTTTCATTTCGTAGGACCGCCACAGAAATAATAGTGTACCCCTCAGGCCGGATTCCAACAGGTCCCACTGCTGTCCTGAGGCAGTCGCTTAACTCCCTCAGCTACAAACGAGCCTTTTAAACTCCTACTTGGTTTTTATGGCACACTTAACCTACAGCTTACCAATGTATCCCATTCAAGGTGGCTTGTTCATGATTCATTCAGTCAAGCCGAATTAAAATCGGCGCCGCCGAGCGGTAGAAAGTGTGAAAACTCCTGCAAAATGAATCTAGTCATGTTACTAAATGTGGTTTTTTACACTCTTCTTCTTTTTCTTTCTTTAACTCCTGTCTGCCGTCAACCGTGAAGTTGCAGTCTCAGTCCATCTAGCCCACCTCTCCCTGGCTAGTCTTCTGAATTGGTGCGTCCTCTTGCTGCTCCTAGTTTTCCAATGTAGAATACATGCATACGTCTTCCTTCCGGCTTTGCTTCCAAAAACCACCAGGCTTTTCTGGTATCGTCCATTCTATAGACGCACGGGCTAGTAGTTGCGCTCCACTGGTGGGGATTAATGATACTCCGGTCTCCTGATTTCAGTATAAATCGCACTTACCACATAACAGAACAGTCCACTATTTACATACACTTACACTAAGGACAAATACAGTGCAGGATACATATACACTCCAGGATCACCTCTCCTGGGAAGACTCAATGATGAGAGTATTGCCGGCAACCTGTTGTCCTTGGACCGTGGGCCTCCATCACAAGGCCAATTACCCGTCGTGAGTACAAATGATTCATAACTTACGCAGCCTTCTTACACTCAAATACCTATAAAAAATTTCACAGTAATTTGTACTTCAGTCATACAATATTTGTATACCCAGACCTAATCTAATCATATTAGACTAATCCCACAGACGTTATAGAGTTTTTACTGGTTTTTCTTATTTAGTTTAAACTCTACCCAACAAAAAATACTTCGGTAAAGTCAATACCAACAAAAGTTAGTGGGCAAATTTTAGTTTTTCAGAAGTACATTTGGTTCTTGGATTTATTTATTATTCATTTTTATTTAAATAACATGTTCCACATTAGAGCACAAAATAGAGTTCTGTAACCCCATGAGTATTACTTTTTTTTCCTTTTTTTATTTTGCAAGATATTTTTTTTTTTAAACTTATACCAAAAAAGAAAAAAACAAGAAGAAGAAAAGTTATTCATGTATCTCGGATGTTATATTTTTTTAACTTTAGTGAAACTGATTTGTAAATATTTTTTAATATTAATAACTCTATTTGCATCGGGGATATCTTCAAAAGCAAATTAGCAAATACATAAATATATTGTATCAATAATTTCCAAACATATCGAAATAGTAGCTGGATATATCCTCCAGGAATATTTAAACATTTTCGATATTTAAACATAACTTCGAAATTTTATCTTATAGGGAATATTGACACCGTAATTGATACTAGCATCGATATTGGAATCTATAGTTATAATACAAGAATGGGAATAAATTAAAGATATATCAGTAATTTTCAATAAACGTTTTCTGTTTGTTTTTCTTTTAAATCAATAATCAAGTTACTTTGATTGGTTCGGGAAGTGGAAGCTAAATTTAGTTCCTAATAATAAGCCATTAAGTTAGTTGTTAGGCATTGAGGATGAAGGAGTAGAGGAATCCTGCTAAAGCCAAGGATGACCGGTTTGGCTTTAGTCCTGTCAGTCTGAACCAAGATGTCGCTCCTACTTCTTCTCTTCTTCTGTAAGTACTGTCCCGAAAAAGCTATTTACGATTTCTTTTTGATAAAATATTAAACTTCACTGGTAATGGAGTGTTCTATAAATAGTGTAATTCAAAAGAACGTCTTATTCATGGCTTCATACTTATTACGTGGTCCATCACGCAGATTCCTTTATATAAAGTCTCTTAACCCTGCGGGAGTGTCCGAGTTAAACATTATTCAAGTAAAAAATACTGTGCTATGAAAGTTTATCATCCACGGCTATGTAAATTTTTGACAACTATCATTCAATAATGTTTCGATTCTTTTGTTCTTTCATCGGTCTTGACCCAAAAAACTGCAACGCGAATTTTTTAATATATTTCTAAGATAATAAAGAGATTTATTTTTATTTGATCAGAAAATCGTTCGTAAACTAATATTTTTTTTTAAATTTATTTATTCAATGTGATTTACAACTGTACAAATAATAAATAAAATAAGTATATATGTTGTATGTTTCATTTACACTTCAAAATCTTGGGTAGGAACCACCCGTTAGTGGTACTTCAAGCATTAATCTAAACTAGAAGGTTCCGTGGCCATCTTTTTTTCAGACGCCTCGGAAGATTATCAGGGATTGTTAAGGATGAGAGATGAAAACTTAATGGGTTTGGATGGGTAAGGAGTTTGAAATGAAAAGACGCTTATATGTTTTGGGCCAAATCTGCAACGAATGGGATGTTAATGTCTTTGTGGATGAGTTTATTTGTAACGTAATAAGGAGCATGAAGGATTTTACGTAGGATTTTGGATTGTAAGAATTGGATGCAGGAGGAATTTGATGGTTTGGTAGAGCCCCAGAACTCAATTCTATTGTGAACCAATATAAAACTGAAAGCTTTATGTTTATATCATAATCAATTATGACACTTTTTGGAAAATGCACGTTCTTTGTTTTTGAAACTATAATTTTTATCAGTTATTTTTCTCAAAGGCAGAATAACATTAATTCTGGTCCTAAAATAATAGTGAAATATTGCGAAATTCTGTATTTCTGAAAACAAGAAGAAAAATATGTGATTATTATCATTAAAATTATTATTATTCTGTAATATACGCACTTAAAAATTGTAATAAGTAAAAGTCAGATACTAGGGTACGACAGTATAGAATCAAAAAAGGATGGAAACATATTACAATACATTTGTTTAATATGTGAAATTTAATTAATGAGAGAAAAAAAAACAAAAATAATAAATTAAACAATGCCTTTGTTTTTTAAAGTCCATTTAATTGCCCATACATTTGTACTAACATATTTTAGTGTGTTTTTGCAATAAATCACTGATAATATTTAAATTATGCAGTATAATTTATTATAATTACTGTGGCTTCGAATCACTCCGTGCAACATTGTGCGAGTAAACATTTGCAGTAGCTTATTAGAAGATTTATTTTTTCATATGTTCAATTTAAACTAATATCAGTTAGTGATATGTACCATTCACTTATTTTTTTTGGCTGCACATCACCTGTTAAAAAAATACTGTAAAAATCTTCTGGACTATCTTGCAACATATTGATTTATTTTTTTCCACATATTTTAAGCAAAAAAAAAAAACTGCAATATTGTTGATATTTAAAATTATATGCTTTAAGACCTCACAACAATAAAAGGTTAATAGAAAAACATATTCTAAAAACTTTATCAGAAAGGTTATTTAATTGTTTTTGTTTAAACTGCAAAGTATAGCTAATACAAAAAAAAAAAAAAGAAAAAAGATATTAAAAATATTGACGAAGTAGAATTGAACTAAGATTGAAAGTCATGAAGTATGAAACCAGAGCAAAATTTTATAAAATAAAAAAATATCTTTTTTCTACAACAAACAAAAAATAATAAAATAGTACTTTAAAATCAATATTATTGGAATATCACGTAGTAATTTTAAGTAATATTAATCAAATTTAATACATAAACCCAATCGTAAAAATATTTTAGTATGCAGGTACTTGCTAACTGATTTTGTAAAATTAAAAATAAAATTTTCTAAGAGAAATAAAGGAATAAATTGACCTTTCCTTAGGTCTGTTATAGTCTCAAAATTTCTGAAGCTATCAAAGTGTCTAAAGACGATTAACAATATCACAATTGTATGAAAGAGAATACCATCTCTAAATTTCTATTCATTCTATCCAACCTTTTAATGGACACGCCTTTATATTAATAACAATGATAACAGATGTGAGTATAATTATAAATAATATAATATACATCGACATGGGTTTGAATCCGGCAGTGGCTGATAGTTATTTTCTGTTTCACTGTAGTCGTGAGTCAAGCTGTGAGTTCGGGAGGCCTCCGGGGTTAACGTAGACTCATAAAGAAGGTATCCTTAGTAAGGAAAAGTAAATAAATTTGAAATAAGTTTTTTGTTCTTTTAAATAATCTTTTTTTTTTTGCCAATTCATTGCCCAATCGACTCCTATCAGTTATTCATAAGGAAATGACCCTGAATATTACAGTTCCTAGTATCTTACATCAATGTAGATATTTTTATTTTTAATTTCAGGATACTTCTTTTATTTTATTTATTTTTTGTAAACAAACATGATTCATAAATAAAATGTTATAAAAATAACCTCAGCAGTAAATAAAAAAATAAGTTGAGAAATAATTACTCGTTTGCCTTGAGACTGTTTCACCAGATTTAAATCTTCAATAACGCATTTTTGACAAACGTTTTCTATTCTGTTTCGCAAAGGCAAAAAACTCCACAAATTTTCTTAGTGTGTTCGCCACAATTCACCGCAATTCGGGTAATGGCACTGCCTACTCGGAGTTACATTGAGGACGTGCTCCTGGAGTCTACATTTCCAGTAGAAAAAAAAAAAAAACAAGTGATTTAATGCTAATTTTTGATCACTTCAATGGAAAATATATACAGGAAGATTATTGATTGACCGTGTGTAAAGATGAAAGGGATATGGTCCGGGTGCGGTCAAGAAAAACTCAAATAGTAGAAATATACTATTTTATTTTAATGAGCCAACGTTTCGCCCCACGTTGCAGGGCTTCTTCAGGGCTA
>NW_027113242.1:1010727-1014501 GCF_000696795.3 Halyomorpha halys | reverse complement strand
TGTCACTCCTCGATTGAGAGATAATAAAATTCTGTACTGCGTTCGTAAAGACAGTAAATTCGAAAATATTTATTTTCTTTATTATATAGTGCCTAGCTCACATCATACAACTTTCAGTTACCACTCTATATGTGTCTCAAAGTATTGGTAGACTGGTGTTACTGATATTTTTGAAAAAAAAAAAAAAAAACTTAAGACCAAAAATTTGCTGTCACTATACAATTTGTATTTTAGCGGGAAATAATGAATATTATTTTGTTCCTAAAAAGATCCTTTAAAAAGTCGTAATGCAATTAGAAATTTTGGGCGGTCACTGCTCTTCCCGTCCGATCTATTTTTATTTTTACTATCATAAAATTCTTTAATATTTTCTATTTATTTGTTTTATAGTTGCTAAGCGAGATTACTCTTAATTTTTTCTACTTTTCTAATAAAAAAAAAAAGGAGCTTTAGAGGAAAGGTTTTTAAATATTCGTCAATTAAGCTTTGTCACACTATTATAGTAAATAATAGAGATGGCGGGTTAAATCAAAATCGATTGAGTAGTTTTCATAAAAATCGATTGTATGAACTGACACTTCCAGTCTATCTTTTTTTTTTAAAGTTGTCACATCGCCTTAAATATGTAATTTCATTTTCGTAAAAGTTTTCGTTTTTGAGCTAGGCTGTTCATACAGACCACTCAGGGGACGCTCTCACATTCATTTCCGTCGAAAACTCGAATTCGAAATTTTGTACGATCTTAGTACTTTCCCTTTCCATATATAAGTAATTGGAAGTAAAACCATTGGTTGATTGAAAATCGTATCTCAGATTGTATGTGTCTATCAAAATATTACAATTGAAATTAGTAAATACATTGTGAAGAATAAGATAGAATTAGTTACAATATCAAACAACGAAAAATGTTTTGGACTCTGAATAACTGTATCTACTACGTAAATAGCTCCATTATTAATCAAATTGTTGATAACTTATTATAATTTAATGTTATAAATATAAATTTTCATTCGGTAGATAGCTTTAATATTACAAAGCACTAAATAAAGAATTAGTTAAATTTTAAAGTCACTTTTTGTTGCAGCCACTTTATTAAGGAAGAAGTATATTTTTTAGTTAGTCTTCAAAGGCTTAATTCCATAAAATAAATGAAATGTATAAAATAATTTAAATTTTTTTCTACAAGACTGAAAAGACAGTAAACTGCTCGTCGATTTCGACTATTATAACATTTACTAGACAAACGGTCCAAACTGCCAATCCATTACAAAGGACTGTTCTAGATTACTGTTATAAGGACTATCTGGACATACGGAGTAGAGCTATGGGGCTCCATTAAACCATTGAATTCCTCTCGAATCCAATTCTTACAGTCCAAAATACTTAATGCTCCTTACTTTGTCACAAATCAAATTATCCATCAGGACCTCAATGTCCCATATGTTGCCGATTTGGCCAGAACCAGATACCAATCCTTCCATGATAAACTTTCCAACCACCCAAACCAACTCGTTTCTAGCCTTAGATCCTCTTCCATTCCTGAAAATCCTCCGAGGCACCTGAAAAGAAGATCTCATCTAGAAATGTTTTTGGAGATCTATCAATAGGTAAATTCCCCACATATTTTATATACCCACAATATCACTTACAGCAAATTTACTTGATGTATATATATGTATAGAGTTGTAAATAACAATAAATAAACTATAAAAAAAAAATTCTGCATCGGCTCCCGTCAGATTCAATTATATATTAATTTTACCATCTTCAATTAAATACTACCATAACTTCAATTTAAATCATTTCAAATACTGTCCCTAGATGTTTAAGCCTGTTTGATTTTTTCAGCTACATTTGGCTACAATGAGATAAATGCTTATGAAATAGGAGGTATGTAATTCCTTCGTTATTTTTATATAATAAACTCATTAATTATATCTTATATATATTTTAAATACTTTTCAGATTGTGGAATAAGATATAATAATTCTATTGCACATGATGATTCATCGAAGAACAATGAGTTCCCATGGCATGCCGCATTGTTTAGAATGAACAACAGTTCCAAGTACGAATACATATGCGGTGCTAGTATCATCTACACAAATGTTGTCGTGACCGGTAAAAATATTAGTGCAATATATTTATTTCAATTATGTGGTTGTAATTAAATTCAATTTTAAGTTTAATGTATTTATTTAGCTGCGCATTGTGTTTACGACGAGGCCGAGCAGGATATTGACTACAGCCGAATGGTCATCGCAGTAGGGAAAAAAAACAGTTCTTGGGAGCACAGAGAAGTTCACGAGCAACGACTTGAGGTATGTGGAATTGTATGTGTCAGGAACTTAAACAGAAAAGAGGGACATGAAGTTGAAATGACTCCCACAAGTACTGCCTAAAGACTTTATTTCTCCTTTTAAACTTCTATGTATATGTTTGTACAATGTTTACATAGACAAGTAGTTATTAGGAGAGAAAATAGTTAACCTTTTACTTTAACTTATATTCTGTAAGTTAAATGATTCATGATAAAGAGGAAAGCGAACTTGTTCATATTGTTATACCAAACGTATTTAGGAGACAAATTCATGTAGAAAATAAAAAAAATAGTTGTCTACAAAATTTAAAATTTCTTCCGAAATATTACGTTTTAGACATCAAGGAGTGGATGGGAAAAAAGGAAGGAGGGGGAAACAGTAGAAGCAGGGAAATGATCAATGGAACGGCGAAGGGAGAAAGATGGAACGAAGGAAAGAAGTGGATGGAGCATTTCGCCTCGGACTTTATAACTAAAACTGACTTTTTTTATTTAAATAATTATTTTTATTTTTTTTTATGCCATAAATATATTTGTCTACTGTCCGAATATAATTGGGATACACCACTGTAATTATTTATATTTCATGAAATGTGTCATTTGAGGATAAGATGGCTTTTCATGATCTTTAGTTTAACCTGTAAAGTGGGAATAAGTTGTGTTAAATGGAGAAATATTTCCTTCTTTTAGCATTTTAAAACAATATAACATTTAACCTGGTTAGGGGTTTGTTAGTAGGTATGCTAAATAGAGAATGACGTCACGAAACGAAAGACCAGCTGTGCTGTAGACCATTATGTCCACAGTAGTTGATAGAAAGTGCTACCTTATTTTGTAAGCACTTTCTATCGCACCTTAGCGGGGCGGGTCCGGTGAGGAAGGATTGCCTTTTTTGTGTTTGCTATGATCTCCTCTTGTGAGATTGTGACATGTCGAACATCGACCAATTTACTGGATTTAAAGAAAGATAAGAAAGGCAACCATGGAGGGTGGGAGTGGAGGGTTTCATGCCGTTTTCCAATTTCAGGCACTTTTTAAATAATGCTCGATTTAACTATCATAAAGTGTTCTAATCCCATTTTAAGCTAATATCAAAAGTGGGGTCTTGGCGGGGCGAGTCCAGTGGGGAAGGATTGATTTTTTTTGTATTACGATCTCTTTAATGAACACTAGTATATAGTGGTATATAGATAGCCATAAAGAAAAGGAAGGGAACCAGTTGATTATTTTCGGTGCCCAGGGTGGGTTGTCTTCAGGGTCTGGGGCTGATACAATTTTTTTATAGAGTTATCATGCAACATCATAACTGTTAATGAAGTGAATATAAACTTTGAATAGAATCAATTTCAAGATCGGAAATAATACAAAAAAAATATATAAGAATGATGTTTTACCGCCTATCATTAGATTTGGTAAGGCTGATATGTTGGGGCGTCATGTGGTATATATATATA
>NW_027113242.1:1009384-1010496 GCF_000696795.3 Halyomorpha halys | reverse complement strand
AGAACTCAACATGACAGTAAATTCAAACAGTAACATCATGATAGTGACTCCGACTTTTATCTAAATAACAAAAGCTGTACGATTGTTCACTGTTAAGTATCAACTACCACGCCAGAACTTATGAGACAGGACAGTCATGACGATCCAGAGCGGGTAAAGTGGCGAATATTTGTCGGCTAAAACGGGTATTCTCAAGTGCTAAGGAGGTATTTTTTGGCCGGGTTAATTGGCAGCAGTGTTGATAGTTGAAACTCGTAGTTCTTGTTTGGTTTGTGTCGTATTTGTTTTGGACGTTTTTAAACTCTAATAAAGTTATTAATAAAAATAATAATAATGTAATATAAAAACTAGGAGTGGGAACTAGGAACAAATGAGAAGGAGAAAAAGATGGTGGGACGAAGCTGTTAGATATTTTATTTTCTCGTAAAGTTTATAAAGTAACAAAACAGAAAATCCGCTTGGAGCTCCTCTGCAATTAACATATAACACGGACTTTTATTGCAGAAAGATTATTACTCTTGTTTATATATTTTGAGTCATTATAATAGATCTATCTTTCAGGTTATCAGCAAGAAAGTCCCCCCCTTTTACAGAGGTATACATAACATGAACCAGGACGATATTGCACTTCTAGTACTCAACGACACGATTAAATTCAGCAACATAGCGATGCCAGTCTGCATCGACTGGAAAAATCTGTACGAACCACATGAAGCTGAAGTAGGCACGGTAAGTATTTATGTACACCATTATAAATGTACCATTTTTGTTTAACCTTACTTCAAACGTCGACAATGATGTTTAGCTATGCTTAAATATAATTTAACTGACAGTCAAAGAGTCAGAGAAAATCTCTTTTAACCACAGAATATTTCATAATGAATATACTTTTCATTCAACCATGTCTCTTAAATACATCGACTAAGGTTTCTACATACTAACGTGGATTCCTCCACCCTCAGGATTCTCCTCTTGTTTATAAATAGAGTAAGTGTCCATTCCACCAACTAAACAAATGTCTCATTATGTTTATAATACATCATATTTTTTTTTATTTATTTATTTAATGTAATTTACAACTGTACAAAATAATACAATAAGTAAATATGTTG
>NW_027113242.1:1008015-1008644 GCF_000696795.3 Halyomorpha halys | reverse complement strand
ACCGGTCTCCGCAAGCTATTAGTTCATCTCCTTCATGTATTAAGGCACTGATCCCTGATCGTCCCTGTAATTTGCAGTAACAATATAATATAGTTAATTTTTTTAACGCATATTATTGTTATAATGATTGACCACAATAAATACATACATCCCCAATTAAGAGAGATCTTGAAATAATGTCTGAGAAAAAGCAGATCAGAGGAAAAATATACCATAAATAATAATCATAACAAATACCATAATACCAAGTCATTAACCTGAACCAGTTTGTTTTTCTCCAAGGAGATTGACTCACGCAACAAATATTCCTCAAGGTCTAGGTTTTTATGTTTGTATTCGTTTTCTATAAGGAAAGATAAAATAAATAAACGAATATAATTTCTTTTTTTCTTTTATTGTTTAATAGTCATGACTAATCAATGACGGATAAAAGTAATGAATCGAAATGCACCCATGTGACTTTCACTCTCTGCTGCAGCTTCTGTCCACCTGTTATTTTTTATATTCCTCTACCCAGATCCAACACAGTGTGACATCTTGGGTTCATAATAGACCAAAGACGTACCAGGAACCAACATACTAGACTTAAAAGACAAGAACTCAACAGAAGATTTAGCCAGATATACCGA
>NW_027113242.1:1003186-1007965 GCF_000696795.3 Halyomorpha halys | reverse complement strand
CTTTGTGAATGAGTTTATTTGTAACGTAATAAGGAGCATCAAGGATTTTACGTAGGAGATTGGTTTGTAAAGATTAGATGCGGGAGGAATTTGATGGTTTGGTGAAGCCCCAGAGCTCAATTCCATATCTCCAAACTGGTCTGATTATCGCAGTGTGTACTAATTTTTTGTAGTGAATGGGAAGTTTAGAGCGTTTGTCAATTAAGTGTTGTAGCAATCGGAATCTACGAGCAGTTTCTTGTCGTTTCAGTCTTGTGTGCGGATTCCAAGTAAGTCTCTTGTCAAGATGGAGTCCTAAGTATCGAATCTGTTCAACAGGCGTTAGTGGAGTATTTATTTAAGAAGGATACTGTAAAATAGGAGGGTAGAGGTTTACGACGGAGAGTAAAGGTGATCTGATGGGATTTGTCAGGATTTTTTTTTGATTCTCTAGTTTTGACACCATTCTTCACTAGATGTTATGTGTGTCTGTAGTGTTTGTGATGCATTAGTTGGGTTGTTGTTTACAGACAGTATACATGTGTCAGCGTATGTTGTTAGGACTGTGTTAGGGTGGGTTGGAATGTCGGCTGTATAAAGAATGGGACCTAAGATACTACCATGAAAAACACCGGCGGGCTGAGAAAAGAGAGATGAATAGGCTAGGTTATGATTTACTATCAGTGAGATAGGAGTGGATTATAAAGAAATATGTAGGGAGCAGGAATTGACAAGTTTATAGAGCAGACCTGGATGCCAGACTCAATCAAAAGCATATCATATTTAAAATTCAATTTATAAAACATATTCTTGTTTCATAATTCTATATTCAAAAAATGATTTGTGGTTTCCTTTAGCTCTATCAGATCAATAAAATATAACTGTCCAGAGATAAATTTAATTATAAACAACAATACATATAATCTGCTAGCATTATAGTAACTATATTAGTTTTTGTCGGTTGGCCCTATCTCTTGGTCTTAGGTCGCCAGAACCATTCTTCTTCACACCTGCGTATCTTGGCTTATTGCTTTCCAGTTTTCTGCATGCACCTTTGTTCATTCTGTCTATCTGGTTTTGGCCTTCCATATGGTCTCTTGGCTTTTATTTTAGCAGTCATTGTTGTGTAGAGGTGTCCTGATAGTTTACCTTCATGACATGAGATATTGAGTGACCAGTCTCCTCAAGCTGTTAGTTCATCTCCTTCATGTATTAAGGCACTGATCCCTGATCGTCCCTGTAATTTGCAGTAACAATATAATATAGTTTTTTTAACGCATATTATTGTTATAAAGATTGACCACAATAAATACATACAAACCCAATTCTTTTAAAATTTTTTGAGGTTTATTACTTCCATCATTTGCAATAAATTATTATTTATTTATTCATTAACAATTGTACAACGTTTCGGGACCACTGTCCCATATTCATGCACTATAAAAACCTCATGATTTCATATGCGAAATCATGTCCTCTATATGTGCATCTTCACTTCTCTGTACAAACCCAATTAATAGAGATCTTGAATTAATGTCTGAGAAAAAGCAGATCAGAGGAAAAATATACCATTAATAATAATCACAACAAATACCATAATACCAAGTCATTAACCTGAACCAGTTTGTTTTTCTCCAAGGAGATCGAATCACGCAACAAATATTCCTCAAGGTCTAGGTTTTTATGTTTGTATTCGTTTTCTATAAAGAAAGATAAAATAAATAAAAGAAAAAATATTCGTTTTTTACGAAGAAAAGTAAATGATGTGAAAATTATTATTATTTAGCGAATAAGGATTGATTTTTTTTTATTGTTTAATAGTCATGACTAATCAATGACGGATAAAAGTAATGAATCGAAATGCACCCATGTGACTTTCACTCTCCGCTGCAGCTTCTGTCCACCTGTTTTTTTTTTTATATTCCTCTACCCAGATCCAACACAGTGTGATATCTTGGGTTCATAATAGACCAAAGACGTACCAGGAACCAACATACTAGACTTAAAAGACAAGAACTCAACAGAAGATTTAGCCAGATATACCGACTACTCAGCCGGGCTTATCATATTTCAATAGACTACTAATTTCTAATTTATAGGACTATCCCCAGTCCTATCTGAACCTACGGACTTGATCTTTGAGGAAATGAAATGAAATGAAATGAAAAAATAACTTTATTCTGGGACATATGTCCCCTAAGAATAATTACATGGTTCATATAGTGAGATTTTTATCTGGCGAGCGTTTACAAATTTTCAGATAGTAGAATGAAATTACATTGGTATATTGGCTTTACTACTGTTTTTAATGTTAATCAATAACTGCCTATTTATTTGATTACAAAGATGTGGAGGTTTAGTTATTCAATAAATGAAGGAATAGGTGTTGTTTAAAGGAGAGAATGGATGAGGAATGGCGAATGGAGATGGGAAGAGAATTCCAGAGGGAGGTTGAACGTATGACGAAGGATTTTCTAAAGAAGGAGGTTCTATAGGAGGGCATATATAAATCATTCGGATGGGATCTGGTGTATAATGAGTGGATGGATGAACGAGGAGTGAGGAGATCTATGATATAGGTAGGTTTTTTGATGTTAAGAACTTGGAATAGAAAAACACCAAGGAGGTATTGCCTTCGGGAGGTTGGGTAGAGCCACTTAAACTCGGAATACCAGCGGGAGACTTGAGAGTGCCTAGGGAACCCAAAGATAAATCTTACAAAACAATTCATGAGTCTTTTCAGTCTCAACTCTTGTCCTGCAGATAGCCCTCCGTACACCAAGGATCCGTAGTCGAAGTGGGGGAAGACGAGAGAGTGGGGAACACCTTAACCATCGAACACCATCAATCCTTTCAATTCAAAAACCTTAGAGCCATAGTCAATGCACCCTATTACGTTTCCAAAAGAACACTACACCATGACCTTCATATCCCTTTTGTCCTTGCTCTCGTACCAACCAAAATCTCAAAATTCCATTTAAACCTTTCTAATCAACCAAATCCTTTAGTTCAATTAATATCCTGTTCCATCTATCCCTGCAATCCACCTCGAAGATTGAAAAGGTATTGGCTAAGAGACTTATTGTAATATAAACTAGACAATTAGAGTTTTGGCAATGGCCAGATGCTCCGCTCATGTAGAGTGTATCCAGATTTAATGTAATTAGTTTCTACTGGATTCTTTCAACCACAATTTCCAACTTTCATCAAGCCTAATACCTTAGCACAATCCTTATTCAGTCCCAACCATCCCTATACTCCTCCCCGAAGTTTAAAAAGGCATTGCTCTAAGATGTAAGCCACTCAGCTATGTGGCATTAGCGCTCTCACTCAGTCTTCACTTTCTTCAGGCTTTCAATAACAACAACGCGGCTGAGATCCCTTGGAGCCCTGCTTTGCCTTCTACAAGACCGCAGCACGATTGGTTTCCAAATTTTAATGTAAATAATGTATAAAGATGCGAATTTGTAATTATTTTATTTTCTCTTTAATTTGTTTGTCTCAAGCTTGTCAGTTTTAGTTTATAATATACTTTTTATATCGATAAATATAATTAAATGGAACTGCCTAATTTATTGTATTTTTTAATGCCAATAATAATTGAAGAAGCGGTGTTGTCCAGTGACCAGGCGCTAGGGCAATAACTCCAAGCACTCGGGTTCGAATCCACTGTAGCAGATAAATATTTTTAATGTTTTTGTAGCCGTGTGTATGCCCTGTGAGTTTGGAAGCCCACCTTGGTCCACCCTGCCTTAACAAAGTGGGTATCGCTTCTTTGGAAAAAAAATCTAGCGTTAGAGCATAAGCAAAAAAAAAATTTACTTTAATCAGACCAACAGTTGTGCGAGGTGATTTCGTTAGAATCACGCTCGACCGCCGGATTTTTCCCAATTTAAGGGTAGACCTCAGAAGGGCTACAGAACCCACAGGATTGACTCACGGCTACAGTGTAACAGAAAACAACTTTCTGTCCAGCCAGATTCCAACTCAAGTCCTTGGATATAGTAGCATCGTGTCCTACCACGGTGCAACAGCTCTCCCATTATTATCATTTATTTTATTATTATTTTTTTTTTAGAACAACATTTATACAAGAAGGTGATTTTTTTTTTTGCTTATGCTCAAACGCTAGATTTTTTTCCAAATAAGCGATAACCACTTTGTTATGGCAGAGTGGACCAAGGAGGGGCTTCCAAACTCACAGGGCATACACACTGCTAAAAAACATTAAAAATATTTATCTGCTACAGCTGGATTTGAACTCGAGTTCTTGGAGTTAGTAGCATAGCGCCTGGTCATTGATTTACACCTTTTCTACAATTATTATTTGCATTATAAAATGCAATTAATTAGGCAGTTCTATTTTATTGTATTTATCGATATAAAAAGTATATTATAAAATAAAACTGACAAGATTGAGACAAACATATTGTAGCAGTCAGCGAGCCAGCACGTAGTACCGCTATATCCCACCAGGGGCCAGCACTACAAGCGCCTAAGAAGCTGTACAATTGTATATAAGTTATGATTATAAAAATACGATCTGTTGTATAAAAATGTATATATGTTAATACGAATATGTGAAAATGTAATTATAAAATAAAAAGAGATCGAGCAATAAGATTCTACGGAACTATCTCAAGTAGAGCTAAAAGAGTGAACTCTCAGTGATAACGATCACATGAGGCCTTTAATTGTCGAGCCTTCTCCGGCTCTAGCGAGACAAGCTGCAGATCTACAAGGCCGTCATACGTCCGACCCTTCTCCATGGCGCACCACTCATGCGGCACCTCTTCCGGA
>NW_027113242.1:995012-998471 GCF_000696795.3 Halyomorpha halys | reverse complement strand
CAATTCATGAGTCTCTTCAGTCTCAACTCTAGTCCTGCAGATAGCCCTCCGTACACCAAGGATCCGTAGTCGAAGTGGGGGAAGACGAGAGAGTGGGGAACAGCTTAACCATCGAACACCATCAATCCTTTCAATTCAAAATCCTTAGAGCCATAGTCAATGTACCCTATTACGTTTCCAAAAGAACACTACACCATGACCTTCATATTCCTTTTGTCCTTGCTCTCGTACCAACCGAATTCTCAAAATTCCATTTAAACCTTTCTAATCAACCAAATCCTTTGGTTCAATTCATATCCTGTTCCATCTATCCCTGCAATCCACCTCGAAGGTTGAAAGGGTATTGGCTAAGAGATTTATTGTAATATAAACTAGACAATTAGAGTTCTGGCAATGGCCCGATGCTCCGCTCATGTAGAGTGTGTGCGGATTTAATGTAATTATTTTCTACTAGATACTTTCAACCACAATTTCCAACCTTCATCAAGACCTTACTTCTTAGCCTAATACCTTAGCACAATCCTTATTCAGCCCCAACCATCCCTATACTCCTCCCCGAAGTTTAAAAAGGCATTGCTCTAAGATGTAAGCCACTCAGCTTTAGCGCTCTCACTCAATCTTCATAGTCTTCTGGCTTTCAATTTGGGTTTCCAAATTTTAATGTAAATAATTTTAAAAGATGCGAATTCGTAATTATTTTATTTTTCTTTAATTAGTTTGTCTCAATCTTTTCAGTTTTATTATATAATATACTTTTTATATCGATAAATTTAATAAAATAGAACTGCCTAATTAATTGCATTTTTTAATGCAAATGATAATTTAAGACGCGGTGTGGATCAGTGACCAGGCGCTTTGCTACTAACTCCCAGAACTCGAGTTCGAATCCATCTGTAGCAGATAAATATTTTTAATGTTTTTGTAGCCGTGTGTATGCCCTGTGAGTTTGGAAGCCCTCCTTGGTCCACCTTGCCTTAACAAAGTGGGTATCGCTTCTCTAAATCTCTAGCGTTTAAGCATAAGCAAAAAAAAATTTTACTTTAATCAGACCAACAGTTGTGCGAGGTGATTTTGTTAGAATCTCGCTCGACCGCCGGATTTTTTCCAATTTAAGGGTAGTCCTCAGAAGGGCTTCAGAACCCACAGGATTGACTCACGGCTACAGTGTAACAGAAAACAACTTTCTGCCCAGCCAGATTCGAACTCAAGTCCTTGGATATAGTAGCATCGTGCCCTACCACGGTGCAACCGCCCTCCCATTATTATCATTTAGTTTTCTTTTAGAACAAAATTTATACAAGAAGGTAATTTTTTTTTTGCTTATGCTCAAACGCTAGATTTTTTTTTCCAAATAAGCGATAACCACTTTGTTCTGGCAGTCCTGGGTGGACCAAGGAGGGCTTCCAAACTCACAGGGCATACACACTGCTAAAAAACATTAAAAATATTTATATGCTACAGCTGGATTTGAACTCGAGTTCTTGGAGTTAGTAGCATAGCGCCTGGTCACTGATCTACACCTTTTCTTCAATTATTATTTGCAATATAAAATGCAATTAATCAGGCAGTTCTATTTTATTGTATTTAATCGATATAAAAAGTATATTATAAAATAAAACTGACAAGATTGAGACAAACAAATTTAAGAAAAATAAAATAATTACAAATTCATATCTTTATACATTATTTTTTCTGTATAAATTCTATAAATGAATTCTAATACGTATTGTCCTTAATTGTGGCAGATTGCATTAATAAAAAAATAAAATAAATTATTAATTTGTTACTAAACAGGTCGCCGGATGGGGCTATAACAACAGGGGAGTTTTGAGCGAAGATCTAAAGATAATTCGAATGCAGCTACGTAACTTCGGCGAATGCCGTAACAATGTGGGAAAAGGTTTTACCTCATTTTTGACTGCAGACAAGATCTGTGCCACCAACAAAGATGGTAAGTATAGAAATTGTATTAATGAGTAAGCTTAGTAGCAGAAACTTATCAAATGTCTGATGACAGATGACACGGTGGAGCAAGGGGACGGCGGAGGAGGCTTGGTGTTCAGCAAAGGTCAGGGTGCCAAAGAGAGGTACTTCATTGAGGGCATCCTCAGTGGAAGGGAGAAGGGAGGAAACGCCTATGTTATGTTCACTAACGTCACCAGCCACATACCCTGGGTCAACGCCACACTCTTGACTATTCTAAAAGAAAACAATATAAGGAAACATCCAACATCAGTGTAACAAGAAAATGTTATTTAGATCATTTTATCATATGTAATACTGCTTTATAATACCATTAACCATATAAATAAAATATATTATAATTTTTTGTATCTGTTTTTTTTTTCATAACCAATTATTCTATCATTCTGTCTTTCCATTCTGATCCTGTAACAGCCTCATTCAATCTCCAAACACACCTCAGCTAGATAGAGCAATGGTGCGATAACAGAATCGAAATGCACCCATGTGACTTATAAAGTGGGCCAGGGGATCCTCAGGTCGAGATTGTAAACATTGTCACATGACTTTACTCTCGACCCAAGTCGCATGACTTTCACCCTCCGCCGCAGCCTCGTACGAGGAGGATAAATTTGGGCTCGGGGATCCTCAGGTCGAGATAGTAAATATTGTGTATAATTCATTTTACATTGTTTCATTATGCTCATTTTTGTTTACTATTTATGTCGTATAGAGAGAGATTTTATTTATATTTGGTATAAATATGTTCTTCTACTTCTTCTTTTACTGGCCAAACTGGCGCATGAGGCTGCCCTTGGCCTGCTCAACGGCCACTAACCATCTTTCTCTATCTTCTGTATGGGTAACTTCTGGATGGGTAGATCCCGCCTCACTGCATCCTTCCATCGGCCCTTCAGCCTACCACTTTGCCGCACACCATCCAGAACGTAACTGTACAGTTTATGAGCCACTCGCTTTCTTCGCTCATCCTCATTACATGGCCAAGCCATTCAAGCCTTTGTATCCTTATGTACAGAGTCATAAGGAGCATCGACAAGCAGAGCTTTGGAAAGAACATCGTCCCCCGGTGCCCAACGTGCGGAGTTCCTGAAACAGCAGAGCACGTAATAATAGATTTCTCTGCCATGGAAGGACACCGAGCCAGGCTGTCGAGAAAGACCGGGATTTACATCCTCGCCGAGTCGGTCCTTCCCTGTTTGATTGAAGAAGGGATAATTCTCTTCTTCAAGGAGTTCATTTACGGGTGGAAGGAGGTGGTGGGGCCCACTCATTACACGATGGAAAGGACTTGACCGCCCAACATCGGCGAGCCACCAGAAGATGAGGAGGCTGATCCAGATTGAGACCAGGAGGGCTGGACCAGTCTGGTAACTGCAGGAGGCACCCAGAGGGATGCAGTGGACAAGGTGCAGCTCCATCAGACGTAACGCTGGGCTGCACACAGTAAAAACAAAAATTAATTGAATAATTAACAAA
>NW_027113242.1:994021-994962 GCF_000696795.3 Halyomorpha halys | reverse complement strand
CTCCACAACTAGAACTGTTACTCTCACCTAGACCTCCTCTACCTAGTCAGTGTCCAGGGCTCATCCCCTGGCACGGCCTTCCTTTCTTAACCCTAACTGAATACGCCTTGTCGTGGGCCTTCTGTAATGAGATATCAGGCTGGAGAAATCGCCTAAGACAAGACTCAACCCCGACAATATTAAAGAAAAAATAAAATAATTACAAATTCACATCTTTATACATTATTTTTTCTGTATATATTCTATAAATGAATTCTAATACGTATTGTCCTTAATTGTGGCAGATTGCATTAATAAAATATAAAAGAAATTCTTAATTTGTTACTAAACAGGTCGCCGGATGGGGCTATAACAATAAGGGAGTTTTGAGCGAAGATCTAAAGATAATTCGAATGCAGCTACGAAACTTCGGCGAATGCCGTAACAATGTGGGAAAAGGTTATACCTCATATTTGACTGCGGACAAGATCTGTGCCACCAACAAAGATGGTAAGTATAGAAATTGTATTAGGGAGTAAGCTTAGTAGCAGAAACTTATCAAATGTCTGATGACAGATGACACGGTGGAGCAAGGGGACGGCGGAGGAGGCTTGGTGGTCAGTAAAGGTCAGGGTGCCAAAGAGTGGTACTTCATTGAGGGCATCCTCAGTGGAAGGGAGAAGGGAGGAAACGCCTATGTTCTGTTCACTAACGTCACCAGCCACATACCCTGGGTCAACGCCACACTCTTGACTATTCTAAAAGAAAACAATATAAGGAAACATCCAACATCATTGTAACAAGAAAATGTTATTTAGATCATTTTATCATATGTAATACTGCTTTATAATACCATTAACCATATAAATAAAATATATTATAATTTTTTGTATCTGTTTTTTTTTTCATAACCAATTATTCTATCATTCTGTCTTTCCATTCTGATCCTGTAACAGCCTCAT
>NW_027113242.1:991584-993971 GCF_000696795.3 Halyomorpha halys | reverse complement strand
ATTGTTGGAGCGAAACGCAGGTTAACAATCAATAGTTTTCTTTTACTATTTTGGTACCTTCATTGACCGCCACCCGGACTATCTTCCTACAATCTATTTATAGAATTATATAATATTTTGCAGTAATCCATTTTTGGTTATTAATAACAATAGAACTACTTTAAAGGAAGATTATTTTTAAATCAGCATTTAAGCGCTGTTAACCTATTTCAATGAGGATGAGACCTATCTTGTACTAACAAACATTCTAATAAAATTTTATGTAAGAATATAAAAATAATCACTATTGCTGTGTACAAAATGAAAATTAACAATTTGATTTTTAAAGAAACATAAATTATTAAAAAATATGAAAACTAACAAATGATGAGCGTAAGGGGAAAGATGATTAAATAACAAAAAATCATAAATAACACAGAAAAAAAAGAACCCTAAAAACTTAGGTTACCTCGATCAATCAGTAGGGTGACTCAGAGATCGATATTACTATATCGATTTGTCTTCCTCAACCGGTGAGTTCCAGAGGTGTCGGGAATATCATCTATATTCGTGTCTACATGTGTGTACAGTGCCGGTGAGGTTTCGTAACTTCTGCCTCGCTGGGTGTAGAGAGCTGTTACCACAAAGATAAATGTTAAGCACCAAAATATAGACCGTAGACTGACTACAAGACCCTAATCAGTCTGTAACTGAGGCTAAATCCTTTGGAGTTGTCCCTCGAAGGAGGTCTGAATACACATTACACTTAAAACAACACGAAATACAATAAAACAGTCTTATACCTAAGTTAGCAGTAATGCTGATTCCCCCAATCAAAAATACCCACTGAGAACCTTGAAAGTACCCACTATTATACTCGCTCTTGAGGAATCAGTGACGTCATTGTAACTAAAACTGTATGATATTACAGCCATGGTTGTATAAATGAAGCAACTGTCAAGTTAACTATTAAATGTGTACTCCTTGAGGACATGTATACTTATTGCACCAACAGTCGCAGAAACTAACATGGTGTAACTATCGTTGCAGTCTTGACAGCATTTACTGCATTGGAAGTAATTACCACTCTAGATCTGGCGTGATAGTTGATAGTAAAACTAACTTCAGTGGACTAACTCAGTCGCGTTAATTGCCAAGTTGTCTTATAATTGTCATACGCCTTGACAATGAATTGTCGCAACAAATCAAATTTACCAAACGTTATGAAGATAGGCAGGAAAACATTGTACTCATACGGTTTCCCAAGAATTTACAATTGTATCAGCTCGAAGCCTCAAACATGAATCTGTCCCGGGCCCAAAAAAGATATCCACTAAGGATCCCAAACATTTTTCCAAACAGAAATAAATAAAAAATATATATAATTCCCACCCAAATAGTCTAGTTACCTCTATGTTTTATAGTTCAATATCTAAGGAAAAACAACCGCCAATTAAATAAGTCAATTTTAGAATATTAAATTAAAAATAAAATAACTCTATCTGGACTTAAACAGCTACATGTTTGATGTGGGATCATTTATTTAAAAATGTAATGCATACGAGCATTAACAGCAATGAAAAATAAAAAGTTCTTCTTCAATAGATATGACAACACGCATATACATTTCGTCGAATTCGACTACGTCACTTCCGAAAGAATGCAGCCTGATGTATAAGGATAGCCGGTATTCTGTTTCATCTTTTGTCCATTTTTCCGCGTGCTAAATTTTCCTTGTTGTTATGTTTCCTTATTGACCTCTATGTGTGAATTCCTGGAGGGGGGGGGATAGAGGAAACCTGCTCCATTTAAGGAGGACCGGACGACTGGGGGACCACTTCAGGCCTGTTAGTCCGTAGCAAGATGTTGCTCCTGTATCTTCTGTTTTTCTGTAAGTATTTCCTCAACTACTGATGTTTCGGGAGTGTTTTTTATGAAATATTAAACTAAGTCGGCAATAGAGTCTTTATTTATGAATTTAATTATTTTGAACTGTTTGAACATGATTTAATTCTTAAAACGTCATTAAACATGAATATTATTTATCTAATAGTTAGTTGTGATGACTGGTCATACTCATATTAAATTAAATAAACAAAAAGAAAAAAGAAAGAAAGAGTATATAAAATCTCCCTTAAAATATATATACAAACAGAAAGACATAGAAAATGAACATAATCAAACTATGTGCATGAAAAAATAAGATAAACTATTGTCACATTTACACTACGTTAATGTTAACACTCAATATAAAGGTTTCGATTATGCTTTAATTTGCCTGGACTCAAACAAACTACGAGGATTACTAATAGATTCATTTTCCTTTTATGATCATGATACTTCATATACTAATTTAAAATGGCAAGAAGATACTCTTTGTGCCACAATCATTAATGTTATTTAAATAC
>NW_027113242.1:990897-991534 GCF_000696795.3 Halyomorpha halys | reverse complement strand
ATCATTCTGTCTTTCCATTCTGATCCTGTAACAGCCTCATCCAATCTCCAATCCACACCTGAGCTAGATTGAACAATGGTGCGATAACAGAATCGAAATGCACCCATGTGACTTATAAAGTGGGCTAGGGGATCCTCAGGTCGAGATTGTAAACATTGTCACATGACTTTACTCTCGATCCAAGTCGCATGACTTTCACCCTCCGCCGTAGCCTCGTACGAGGAGGATAAATTTGGGCTCGGGGATCCTCAGGTTGAGATCGTAAATATTGTGTATAATTTATTTTACATTGTTTTATAGTGCTCATTTTTGTTTACTATTTATGTCGTATAGAGAGAGATTTTATTTATTTTTGGTATAAATATGTTCTTCTACTTCTTCTTTTACTGGCCAAACTGGCGCATGAGGCTGCACTTGGCCTGCTCAACGGCCGCTAACCATCTTTCTCTATCTTCTGTATGGGTAACTTACAGGGGGCAGTTCCCGCCTCACTGCATCCTTCCATCGGCCCTTCAGCCTACCACTTCGCCGCGCACCATCCGGAACGTAACTGTACAGTTTATGAGCCACTCGCTTTCTTCGCTCATCCTCATTACATGGCCAAGCCATTCAAGCCTTTGTATCCTTATGTACAGAG
>NW_027113242.1:989843-990397 GCF_000696795.3 Halyomorpha halys | reverse complement strand
TGAGACCAGGAGGGCTGGACCAGCCTGGTAACTGCAGGAGGCACCCAGAGGGATGCAGTGGACAAGGTGCAGCGCCATCAGACGTAAAGCTGGGCTGCACACAGTAAAAAAAAAATTAATTGAATAATTAACAAAAGAATAAAAAAGGAAAAAAAAGTATTACTCTTTCAAATATGTCTAGCAGGTTAATTCTTTTGATACAAATATGTTCAATGAGCATTATTCATTGACCAAGTTTGTGACAGATTGTAATGATAATTATTATTTCTAAAAAAAAATAATCCTATTCAATCATTATATTTGTTAACGATGCTGACTAGGTTATTTGTTTAAGTAGAGGGAGAAATGAGTATTGTAAAAAAAGGATCAAATTTTGATTGAGTACACCTTAGTCTCCCCCCTCCCCACATAAGTTCTCAAATTTCGTATAGATTGGTGGGCTCTTGTACCTGGTCTTTGAAAAAAAAATCTTAAGAAAAGAGAAGGCGAAAATTATGAACAAAATATATTAATTTTTATTTTATTATAATAATTCATATTTTAAGATTTTTCGA
>NW_027113242.1:987036-989793 GCF_000696795.3 Halyomorpha halys | reverse complement strand
AAAAAAAAATCTTAAGAAAAGAGAAGGCGAAAATTATGAACAAAATATATTAATTTTTATTTTATTATAATAATTCATATTTTAAGATTTTTCGAGGCGGGAATAAGGAATATAAATTTTGTTCTTGCTAAGAATAGAAAAGATAAAAAAGCCAAAATGCTATCATAAAAGATAGTGAAGTATTGGCCTTTCACATTCGAATCGAATATTACCATTTTTCCTTTAGCTAATTATAGAATTGGAATAAGACAGTTGTCCGTATGAAGTATATTGTAGAAGTATAGTCCGGGTGGCGGTAAATAAAGGTATCAAAATAGTAAAAGAAAACTATTTATTGTTAAGCAATAAATAGTTTAAATAGAAAACTATTTGTTGGAGCGAAACGTAGGTTTTTTTTTTTTTTTTTTTTTTAATTTGATAGATTTATTTATTGATAGATATTACAATCTACCACACTGTTGTGGGCAATAGGTAATAGTGGTGAATGATCCAATACTAAAATAAAAAAAATAAAATAAAGTAAAAAAAAAATAAATAAAAACTCTCTTAAAATATATAAAAACAAAAGAATAGACAAGATGAACATAATAAAACTATCTGTATGAAAAATAAATTAATAAAATAACATAATGATAAAATAATATATACAATATTTACAACAAGCAATAAATAGTTTAAATTGAAAACTATTTATTGTTGGAGCGAAACGCAGGTTAACAATCAATAGTTTTCTTTTACTATTTTGGTACCTTCATTGACCGCCACCCGGACTATCTTCCTACAATCTATTTATAGAATTATATAATATTTTGCAGTAATCCATTTTTGGTTATTAATAACAATAGAACTACTTTAAAGGAAGATTATTTTTAAATCAGCATTTAAGCGCTGTTAACCTATTTCAATGAGGATGAGACCTATCTTGTACTAACAAACATTCTAATAAAATTTTATGTAAGAATATAAAAATAATCACTATTGCTGTGTACAAAATGAAAATTAACAATTTGATTTTTAAAGAAACATAAATTATTAAAAAATATGAAAACTAACAAATGATGAGCGTAAGGGGAAAGATGATTAAATAACAAAAAATCATAAATAACACAGAAAAAAAAGAACCCTAAAAACTTAGGTTACCTCGATCAATCAGTAGGGTGACTCAGAGATCGATATTACTATATCGATTTGTCTTCCTCAACCGGTGAGTTCCAGAGGTGTCGGGAATATCATCTATATTCGTGTCTACATGTGTGTACAGTGCCGGTGAGGTTTCGTAACTTCTGCCTCGCTGGGTGTAGAGAGCTGTTACCACAAAGATAAATGTTAAGCACCAAAATATAGACCGTAGACTGACTACAAGACCCTAATCAGTCTGTAACTGAGGCTAAATCCTTTGGAGTTGTCCCTCGAAGGAGGTCTGAATACACATTACACTTAAAACAACACGAAATACAATAAAACAGTCTTATACCTAAGTTAGCAGTGCTGCTGATTCCCCCAATCAAAAATACCCACTGAGAACCTTGAAAGTATTCACTACTATACTCGCTCTTGAGGAATCAGTGACGTCATTGTAACTAAAACTGTATGATTATTACAGTCATGGTTGTATAAATGAAGCAACTGTCAAGTTAACTATTAAATGTGTACTCCTTGAGGACATGTAAACTTATTGCACCAACAGTCGCAGAAACTAACATGGTGTAACTATCGTTGCAGTCTTGACAGCATTTACTGCATTGGAAGTATTACCACACTAGATCTGGCGTGATAGTTGATAGTAAAACTAATGTTAGTGGACTAACAGTCGCGGTAACTGTCACGTTGTCTTATAATTGTCATACGCCTTGACAATGAACTGTCGCAAAAAATCAAATTTACCAAACGTTATGAAGATAGGCAGGAAAACATTGTACTCATACGGTTTCCCAAAAATTTACAATTGTATCAGCCCGAAGCCTCAAACATGAATCTGCCCTGGGCCCCAAAAAGATATCCACTAAGGATCTCAATAATTTTTCCAAAAAGATAAAATTCCTTCATCCTGCCACTCATAAAACTCTACCTAGGTCCTAAAAAGGAATGCACCCAGGTCCAAAAACAAATCCATGGATACTAAATACAAATCCCCCAATGCTCCTCAATTATATTCCGGCAAGGTTAAAAAAAATACTATCCCAAGTCCTAGAAATAAATAAAAAATATATATATATAATTCCCACCCAAATAGTCTAGTTACCTCTATGTTTTATAGTTCAATATCTAAGGAAAAACAACTGCCAATTAAATAAGTCAATTTTAGAATATATATATATATTTTTTTTTAATAATTTATTTATTGATATTTACAACTGTATACACATATCTACAAGTAAATTTGCTGTAGGTGACATAGTGACATGATAAAAACATGTGGAGAATCTACACATTGATAGAACTCCAAAAACATTTCTAGAGGAGAAGATCTCGAGGCCATCTTCTTTTCAGACGCCTAGAAGTATTATTAGGTAATGAAGGAAAAGCAAGGTGTAAACTGTAAGGATTGGATTCCGGAGGAATTTGATGGTTTATTGTAGCCCCAAAGCTCAACTCCGTATGTCCAGATAGGCCTTATAATAGTCATGTAGATCAGTCTTTTGTAATGGATTGGCAAGTTAGACCGTTTGTCTAGTAAATGTTGCAATAGTCGGAATCGACGAGCAGTTCCCTGTCTTTTCAGTCTTGTATGAGGATTCCATGTCAGTCGTTTGTCGA
>NW_027113242.1:983860-986686 GCF_000696795.3 Halyomorpha halys | reverse complement strand
GAACTAAGATTGAAAGTCATGAAGTATGAAACCAGAGCAAAATTTTATAAAATAAAAAAATATCTTTTTTCTACAACAAACAAAAAATAATAAAATAGTACTTTAAAATCAATATTATTGGAATATCACGTAGTAATTTTAAGTAATATTAATCAAATTTAATACATAAACCCAATCGTAAAAATATTTTAGTATGCAGGTACTTGCTAACTGATTTTGTAAAATTAAAAATAAAATTTTCTAAGAGAAATAAAGGAATAAATTGACCTTTCCTTAGGTCTGTTATAGTCTCAAAATTTCTGAAGCTATCAAAGTGTCTAAAGACGATTAACAATATCACAATTGTATGAAAGAGAATACCATCTCTAAATTTCTATTCATTCTATCCAACCTTTTAATGAACACGCCTTTATATTAATAATGAAGATAACAGATGTGAGTATAACTATAAATAATATAATATACATTGACATGGGTTCGATTCCGGCAGTGGCTGATAGTTATTTTCTGTTTCACTGTAGTCGTGAGTCAAGCTGTGAGTTCGGGAGGCCTCCGGGGTTCACGCAGACTCATAAAGTAGGTATCTTTAGTAAGGAAAAGTAAATAAATTTGAAATAAGTTTTTTGTTCTTTTAAATAATCTTTTTTTTTTTTTGCCAATTCATTGCCCAATCGACTCCTATCAGTTATTCATAAGGAAATGACCCTGAATATTACAGTTCCTAGTATCTTACATCAATGTAGATATTTTTATTTTTAATTTCAGGATACTTCTTTTATTTATTTTTTTTTTTAAACAAACATGATTCATAAATAAAATGTTATAAAAATAACCTCAGCAGTAAACAAAAAAATAAGTTGAGAAATAATTACTCGTTTGCCTTGAGACTGTTTCACCAGATTTAAATCTTCAATCACGCATTTTTGACAAACGTTGTTTTCTATTCTGTTTCGCAAAGGCAAAAACACCACAGATTTTCTTAGCATGTTCGCCGCAATTCACAGAATTTTCGGGCTATCATTTAAGGTTTTTTTTTTTTATTTTAAGTGAAGGAGGAAAATTTCCACGATCACAATGGTAATGGCACTGCCTAGTCGGAGTTACATTGAGGACGTGCTCTTGGAGTCTACATTTCCAGTAGAAATAAAAAAAACAAGTGATTTAATGCTAATTTTTGACCACTTCAATGGAAAAGATATACAGTATGTCAATAATGACTGTGCATGGTACTATCATCACCAATCATGGTAAAAGAATAAAGAATGGCAGTTGATTATTATCGAGTTTTACTTTTCATTAAAATATAAATTAATAAATTAAAAATACAATTAATTTTCAGTTGGAAAATGGTTTTCAAAATTTAAGATCTTTTAATTACTATACAAACGGACTAAATTTCTAACTCATGACAAAAGATGGATCTACATGACTGTTATAAGGCCTATCTGGGCATACGGAGTTGAACTATCGGGCTCCACAAAACCTTCGAATTCCTCTCGTATCCAATCCTTACAATCCAAAATCCTCTGTAAAATCCTCAATGCTCTTTACTTTGTCACAAATAAAATCATACATAAATAACTTAACGTTCCCTATGTAACCGATCTAGCCCGAACCAGACATCACTCCTTCCATTATAAACTCCCTAATCACTCAAACCTAGTTTCTAAGCTTGCATTCTCTTCCATTCCTGACAATCCTCGGGAGCGCATGAAAAGAAGATGGCCACGAGACCTGCTAATGTAAAATGTCACTAGAGTGCTACCAACGGATAGCTGCTTTACACGCCTGTCACGCTCCATTTTAACTAAGATCCAATTTACTGAATGTATTATATAAAATATAGTTGTAAATTTCAATAAAGATATTTTAAAAAAATAAAATAAATATTGTACGCTCACTGAAGTTAATTTTATTCAAGAAAAATTATCAATTATTTTTTCATTAAAATTTTTCCCCATCCTTAAAACCACCAAAAATACTAAAATATTTGTGAATCTTATTTGAAGTAGAGTGAATTTTCTAAAATGTGATCTTCTTTTATTTTATAATTCTCGAGATAACTTTTTTCCAAATAACGTAGAATCAATATTTTGTAATCTGTTTATGGCTGACACTGTGGAAACTGCTAATCCCATAAAGATAAATCTTATCAACTGCATTCGACTAGTTTTAATTAATTATAAGTATGTCTTATAGTTCTTCATGAACCAATACTTATTTTCCGAACAAGAAATAAACATTTTGCGAATTTATTTGAGATAATATCGTAGAAATAGCAACTCTTATTTCTAATGTCACTCCTCGATTGAGAGATAATAAAATTCTGTACTGCGTTCGTAAAGACAGTAAATTCCAAAATATTTATTTTCTTTATTATATAGTGCCTACCTCACATCATACAACTTTCAGTTACCACTCTATATGTGTCTCAAAGTATTGGTAGACTGGTGTTACTGATATTTTTGCGAAAACTCGAATTCGAAATTTTGTACGATCTTAGTACTATCCCTTTCCATATATAAGTAATTGGAAGTAAAACCATTGGTTGATTAAAAATCGTATCTCAGATTGTATGTGTCTATCAAAATATTACAATTGAAATTAGTAAATACATTGTGAAGAATAAGATAGAATTAGTTACAGTATCAAACAACGAAAAATGTTTTGGACTCTGAATAACTGTATCTACTACGTAAATAGCTCCATTATTAATCAAATTGTTGATAACTTATTATAATTTAATGTTATAAATATAAATTTTCATTCGGTAGATAGCTTTAATATTACAAAGCACTAAATAAAGAATTAGTTAAATTTTAAAGT
>NW_027113242.1:970173-982697 GCF_000696795.3 Halyomorpha halys | reverse complement strand
ATAATTTATAATAAATTTCGGTAATTTTTATCTTTCATTGATAATTTAAAAATTACATTTTCAGGTCGTCAAATAATATTTCTCTTTAATTCTGCAGGTATCTAGCAGTTCTTCCAATAGTAAAAGTTTTCAAGTCTGAGATCTTTTTTTTTTTTTTTTTAATTATTTATTTATTGACATCTACAACTGTATATAAAATACAACAAGCAAATTTGAAGCAAGAACATAATGATACGTTACATCATTTAGATAAACTACCAAGTAGTAGAACCCTAAAAACATTTTACAATATAAGGTCACGAAACATGATTTCCGTCATTTTAAAAAATCTCAATCTTCTATATTTTTCTTTGTGCTTTTCAAAATTAATCCGTTACAAGATAAGACAACCGGATTCACATTTACTTTTTGTAAACAATATATAGATTTTAATTCAAGGCAAACTCCTGTGTATTTTCTATATTGTTTTCTCTTCTGATAGCTATAAGATTGTTATCATTTGGGATTCCTATATAAGTAATTTTTACCATTTTATTTATTTTGCAAATAAGAAAAAATTTTCTGATGGTTATGAAATACTCTGTAATCTATGGTTATTTATTAATCCCAATATTTTTAATTATTTAAAATGTAGAAATTAAACTTGAAATGAAGTAATTAGGCTAAATGATGGGCTCTAATTAATTAAAGAAACCGTTTGCTGAACATAAAACGAGTCTTAGGAACTATTTTATTGAACATCATTTATAAAATTTACTTTACTTTAGAAGTGGTACAAATATATGTAATCTTGTACAGCCGGTTGCCTCGGGAAGTATAGAACGTTAAGAAAGAAACATTAAAACAGGAAACATTACTATACTTTAAAACAGGTGTAAATAATATTTTTATTTTTTCCCGTCTCTATAGTACAAAATCTTTAAGGCTCCTTACTTTGACCCGAATCAAGTCATCCGTCAGGACCTCAATATCTCATATGTTGTCGATTTGGCCAGAACCTGATACCAATCCTTCCATCATAAACTTCCCAACCACTCAAATCCACTTGTTCCTAACCTTCATTACATAATAATCCTTATAGGCGTCTGAAAATAATATTGCCTTGAGATCTTCTCCTTTAAAAATGTTATTGGAGTTTTATCAATGGGTAGATTCTCCAGATGTTTGTATCACGTCATTATGTCACCTTCAGCAAATTTACTTGTTATATATATTTTTATACAGTTGTAAATAACAATAAATTATTAAATATAAAAATGTTGCCCGGTAGGTAATTTTAAGTGCCCTTCTTTTTTGTCCACTAAGAGGTGTTCCGTGAGAATTTTTCTCCTATTATAAGATTTGTACTACTTTTTTTCTATATAAGTAGATAAAAATATTTGGGATTACTCACGAATTTAAAATTGAAATTATAAATTTCAGATTCATAAAATATCTAAGATAATCCTTCCCTGGCTTAAGATTTGAAAATTAGAAACGCAGGTGAGCAAAATTCTAAAATGAGAAAAAAATATGTCACGTAATGATGATAGAAATTCTCAGTCTTACCGTTATGAGCAGGTCAGATCAAAACTTAATTGAGTATATGTGGGGAGGTAAAGAAGAGAGTAACATGAAGAAGGCAATAAAAAGATGATGGGTTGAAGGAAGGCAGGCAGAAGTATATGTGGGGAGGTAAAGAAGAGAGTAACATGAAGAAGGCAATAAAAAGATTATGGGTTGAAGGAATGCAGGCAGAAGTATATGTGGGGAGGTAAAGAAGAGTGTAACATGAAGAAGGCAATAAAAAGATTATGGGTTGAAGGAATGCAGGCAGAAGTATATGTGGGGAGGTAAAGAAGAGAGTAACATGAAGAAGGCAATAAAAAGATTATGGGTTGAAGGAATGCAGGCAGAAGTATAAACAAAACAGATGAAATACTACAAAAATATAGACGTTTTTTCCCAACGGCTAATCATTTTCCGGGTTAGAGATATAATATACTAAACCGGAAATGAGCGAAACTTTAAAAATTCAATTGCCACTAGTTTTTTTTAAATATCAACATTAAGGTAGCAGAATTATATTTTGTAGTTTCTATTCAAGGACATAATAAAATAAAATAAATGAATTTTTTTATAAAATAATTTACACTTTTTCTGTATCGTCTACCGCTCTATATCCAAATATACGATTCTACCTGCTTTATTTACAAACCACTATTGTTTAATTTTGAATCACATAAATAAATTCAGGAATTTTATCTGAACCATAGCAAACGCAGATGGCGATTAAACGTCAAAGTGCTCTCCTGCACACAGTGGATCCCACAACCAAGCTTAAAATGTCCTTCAGGCAAAGAAAGGACATTCATGTTCGCTATGTATTATTTATTATTATATATACATATGTTTTCATTGAAACTAATTAATAAAAATTAATTGAAGGGAGAGAAAAAAACTGTTGCAATCAAATTAATGCTTATGTGAATTTTTCAGTTTCAACTGGCCTTGATTGGATAAATGCATATGAAGTTGGAGGTTCGTAAGCCTTTTATAATTTATAATATGAACTTATAAAAACTCTGTTAAACATTTTTGAAATACTTTACAGATTGTGGAATACGACATAAAAGTTCCATAACTGATGTAGGGTCTTCGGAGTACAATGGGTTTCCATGGCACGCCGCATTGTATAGAATGGACAACAGTTCCAAGTACGAATATATATGCGGGGCTAGTATCATAGACACACATTTAATTCTTACAAGTAACAATATTTTTCTTCTTATAATTGTTTGAATACTCTAGTTCTAAAGAATTAGAAGAAAGTCATTGGTAAATTTTTAATTTAATTTTAATGGAATAATATGTATTTATTCAGACGCGCATTGTGTTTTTGACGAGGAACTACAGGATCTTGACAACAGGAAGATGGTAATCGCAATAGGGAAGACAAACAGTTCTTGGGAGCATCGATCTCTTCACGAACAACGGTTTGAGGTAAGTGAGGTTATTGTATTATTCATTCTTCATATTTTTTCAACTCGTAATGGAATGTGTTGGCATTGATTCACTTTAGATTAACAATCAGCTAATGAACTGACAAACATTAAGATGCACTAAATACGGGATAAAAAATATATAAAAAGAAAATGGTACCTATATAGCAAAAATAGTAAACTGAAAGATAGTCACTTGTCCTAAGGCATACCTAAATATTTTTGCTGGAACATTAAAATTCATATTATTTGAAATAAAATAACTAAGTACCTTTAAAACAATTATAAAGTCATTGTAACAATTATAAGGTAATATTACAATATATTGGCAAAAAAGCACTTTATTATAATTGAATAAAAATATTTTTAAATTCGGAAAAAAAATAAACTACTAAATACATAAAGAACAAAACAAAAATGTAGTTACAAATAAAAAATTATTTGTCGAACGTAGCAGTTCTGTGAGGTGGAGTATACGTGTCAGATAAACGGGAGATGATAGTACGGGATTGGACTGAGAATTTGAATTGCAAGTTTTCTGGGATATAGGAAAGGCACTGATTACTAGGAATAGAAACAAAATATTAGGAAATATCGCATCCTTCGTCTTTACGACTTTATGAGTTATCTTTTACTGAAGTGAAAAAAAAAATAATAGGAGAGAGAGAAGTGTGAATTGAAACTCTTGAAGTACTCTCAAAGACTGATCTATTTGCGGAGCCTGTCCTTCCATATATATACAATCGGTCAGCTGTTCTACTCGATCAGCTGATATAGACCTGTCAGCTGACAGACCGTAACTCCCCCCCACCAGTTTACGAACAATCCTCGTAAACTCTATTATATACAAATGAAAAAGATATATACAATTAAAATACAATAACAATAAATGAGATAAATATGAATGCAATTATAATACAATATCAATGAAAAAGAAAAAATATGATTCAACATAACACCACTTAATGCAAAAAAAAATTAGACAAGTCAAGCATCAAAAAAAATAAAATTTCACATAAATCATTATTAAGTCCCTAAAATGAATCGAAAAAAATAAAAACTTTACAATATTGCCCCACCGGAAGGGAGGTGAGTATAATCCCGTACATCATGATGCCGTTGTTGCAGGAAGCTTTAATTGTACTAGATGAACTGTTATCCGCTTTTCAGGTTCTTTCAAGCTTTCTATGGTAACAGTATTGTGTTCTCTAATCGTGACCACTCTGAATGGGCCTTCGAACCTCTGCAGCTCTTTGCCTCTATTAGTTCCCACTTTCCGGTAAACCACCGCCCCAATTTTAAGGTTGCCCATTAGATCCCGAACATTGAGATTGAATCATTGTATGCTGCAATCGCTCGTTCCATCGCTTCGTCCGCCTCCAGCCCTTTTTCTAACTGATATACCCGCAGGTGGTCACTGAGGGTACTGTGGAGCATTTTAATACCTCCTATGCTCTTTGGATGTCCTGAGGTGTTAAGATGTCACACCACCTCCAAGATTTTCATCTCTTCCCTGATGCTTGGGGCGCTCTATTTTCCTGGTTATGAGTTCTCGCACTCCTAACATCTCTATGCTCTCTTCTTCTTCAAGGGATAGACATGTTTCTTGGCCTTTGATATTCTATTCGGGCCCACCCCGGCTCTTCTACTTCCATTCGGAACTCCACCTCCCCAGCGCTAGCTTCTATAAGATCTTGTCCATTCCACATTCCACATAAGAACGGTCTCTTGACATTCCCTCCTCCTTCCTCAGTTCTCTTGCCAACTGAATTTTCAGTACCATGATAGGAATAGCATCCGACCCTGACTTGAATTGTCTCCATCATTTCGCTGAATTTATCAGCGATTCTGTTATATCGTGCCAGGAGATCTGCGGCATACTGCCCACAAGACTGTCTTGGTTTTTTCGTTTCTTTGATCATCATGAATATATCCTCCTCTTGGGTCCACTTCCGTATGCCTTCTTTTATCTTTTTTTTATGACCTTCCAGGGGGTCTCTTCATCTGCCTGAATCTGATTAAGGATACATCTTTTTACTCGGCCGACTACCGCTGCTTTCAGTGCTTTTGTATCTTCACTGTTCAGTAGATCCTCCGATATCTTCGCTTCTATTTACCCCACAAGGCGATCGACCCATTTTAAAAAAATAATTTTATTCTCCAGTCGCTCCGGTGAATTTTTCCAGGTCCATAACCGCCTTCCTCAAGGCCTGGGCAGTTGCCGTACGGACCATAATCCATTCTAGTGTCGTGGCATGAAATTGTGCTGAAGAGACTTCTGGTAGTGGTTGAATCTCCTGCGGAGGCGGGTTGCCTGCAGCTAAAGTTTGGTTGACAGCAGCTTGAAGTTGGTTGTTTTGGTTCATATTTTCCAGGCTCAGAACTGCTCTTCTTACTATTCCGTTACTGGTCGTAATCCAAAGAGAACAATTTAAAAAAATTCTTTTAGACTGAAAAATATTCCGGTATCCCTTCAAGTGTCACCGATGCGGAAATATCTAATTGGCGCACCCGATGTTTCGAATGCGGCAATGAAGGGCACATAGCCAAAAAGTGCCCGTACATGTACCGAAGAAGAGATGTGTACCGGGACGAACCATTGAAGACCAACGCTTAAAGGAGTCTTCGGCTAGAATTACGTGTTAGAAGGAACTCCTAGCACAGTATAATATGGACATAGTTTATAAACCAGGACAGAAAAATGTAATAGCCGATTGGTTTTCTCGAGCAATCACAGTAAATGCAGTCGAAGAAGAGGCCGGAGAATCGTCCAGGCAATTTCTGCGAGAGTGGAGACCCGGAGAAAAACAATAGGGAGGAATATTCCTCTAATGAGAGCTCGGAGAAAGGAAGACCAGTAGATATGGAGGAACTTGAGGACATCATCAATGACAAGAGGCGACAGATTGTATGGACGCCGAGAACCACTGGGTTGCTCAAAGTTGAGTTTAGAAGCAAAAGCGAAATTTGGTCACAGCCAGATGTAAAGTACGATCAGATTTGCAGAGTGTTAAAAGATGCTTCAGGGACCCGAAAAACTCATCCCGTTTACGTAGGCAAAGCTATCGTTTGAGAGAAGATCAAGCGGCTATGGCACAGCGAACAAATAGGGATGGATAGGAGGTTCATCCGTTGCAAGCAGATGGTGGAAACCCTTCAGGAAGACGAGCGGCAAAAAGAGGTGACAAGAGCATATCACCAGAGGAAGACAAACCACCGTAGAATCTCGGAGACCTTGCCCGCGTTAAAGAGAAAGTACTTTTGTAGGGGCGTCAATAAGAAAATAATGGAGATTGTAGGAAATTGTGAAGTATTTCTACTTGACAGAAACTGACCAAAAGGGAGACACCAACCGCAAATGCACCGCTCAACGATCAACCGATCAATACTTTCACATGGATAACCATGATTAATACCTTCAGTGAGGCGGCGATACCGCACCAGGTGCAGGGCAAGTTGTTGGAAACAGTGTTGACGGATGTGGTTCCAATCCTACAGAGTTTCAGAGCGCATCCCATCAGAGAGAGGGACAATGGAACAATGCAGGATTCGAACTGAAATGAATGACGACCTGGATGTAACATGGATCTCAGCACACCAGGGCACCCCAAGAGCAGAGGAAGCATAAAGCGGCTTCATGGCACGTTGAGCAACCGTCTTCTCTTATATCAGATCGACAAGGGATTGGAACCGGATGTAGCAATGCTTAAGGCCTTATGGCTATAGCGGTATATAATCATTCTGTACACACTATTACGGGGTTTTCACCATTTGAGTTTCTCTTTGGGCTTCGAGGACACCGGTGGGACTATAAGGGCATGGCAGTGGACGGTGAGGAGATACACAATAACCATGTTGCTCGAAAAAAGTTATAGAAGGCACGAGGAAGGAAGAAAGGGGGTGGCGCGAGAGGTCACAGACATGATAGGAGCAATCAAAATTGGGACGATCGTATACAGAAAATTGGGGTCTAACAGGGGTAGGGAGATACAGCGATACAAGGGTCCATTCAGGGTGATAATTATTAGGGAACACAATATTTTTACTGTAAAAAGTAACAAAGAACCTAAAAAGAGGAGGACTGTCATATTGAAGAGTTAAAACTTCTTTCAATGACAGTATAAAAAATGATTTTCTCATATTGCCGGCCTCTACTAGATTGTATTACAGAAAATTTAGTTATTTATTCTATATATTGTTTTTTGTTTTAAGATTAATTTTGACTTTTTTAAATATTGTGTTTTGTTCATTTTAGCTTATTTATGTATTGTATGAAGGGCTCTTAAATTTTATTCTTAGGTTTAAATTAGGCATATAGTATATAGCTTGTGAGTTTTTACAATGATATGTACATAGGAATTCATATATATTAGAGCAGTTGAGGTCAATGTAAATAGTTTAAAAAATAAAATTTAAGATTTCTTACTATCGTCAGTGAACAATGATCCTTACATTGTATCCCAGACCCTCCAATCCCACACCACCACACTTGAAGAATGGTGCCAAAACTGGAGGATTAAAATAAATTACAATAAATTCCACCAAATCACATGTACCCTTCGACGTAAACTCATGACCTCTTCCCCTACAATATCCTTTAATATTACAATACCGCACTTATTCCTGTCCAACAGATCCGTTACTTAGGACTACATCTCGACAAACGACTGACATGGAATCCTCATACAAGACTAAAAAGACAAGAAACTGCTCGTGGATTCCGTATATTTCAACATTTACTAGACAAACGGTCTAAATTGCCAATCCATTACAAAAGACTGATCTGTATGGTCATGTACATTATAAGGCCTATCTGGACATACGGAGTTGAACTTAGGGGCTCCACTAAACCATCAAATTCCTCCAGAATCCAATCCTTACAGTCCAAAATCCTTCGTAAAATCCTTAATGCTCCTTACTTTGTCACAAATCAAGTCATCCATCAGGACCTCAATATTCCATATGTTGCCGATTTGGCCAGAACCAGATACCGTTCCTTCCATAATAAACTTCTCAACCACCCAAATCCACTTGTTTCTAACCTGGCTTCTCCTTCATTACCAAATAATCTTCCTAGGCGTCTGAAAAGAAGATGGCCTCGAGATCTTCTCCTCTAGAAATGTTATTGGAGTTCTATCAGTGGGTAGATTCTCCACATGTTTTTATCATGTCACTATGTCACCTACAGCAAATTTACTTGTTGTATATATGTGTATACAGTTGTAAATATCAATAAATAAATTATTAAAAAAAAAAAATATATATTCTAAAATTGACTTATTTAATTGGCAGTTGTTTTTCCTTAGATATTGAACTATAAAACATAGATTTCTTGTTTTAACACAATAATTTAAATATAACATTATAACATAAGATATTGATGGCTTACTTTACAGTGGTGCTAAATACAGTAATTGAGCTATTAAAAGCCAGCTGCTGTGTTCAAAATAATAGAATACTTCTGGACGAAGCGAGCTAACGCTTGTTGATGATTAATCTTAAACAATCATTTTGCAGGTGACTAGAAAGGAACTAGTTCCCACTTACAGAGGTATGCTTGGCAGGCTCCAGGACGATATTGCACTTCTAAGACTCAATGAAACAATTAAATTCAGCAACATAGTGATGCCAGTCTGCATTGACTGGGAAGGTTTGTACGAGCCCTTTGACGGAGAAGTAGGCACGGTAAGTCGTTTATGAGTAATATTGTTTAAAATATATTATTTTTGTTTAACCTTCCAAAATAAATTAATATCAATAACTCTTATTTTATATTCTGGTATGTATTGCGTTAAATATAATTGACACTTGATGAGTCGTCATACCAAATAATTTAAAAACTAAATCGCTCTAACAACATATATAAATTGATCGTATATACATATATTTTCAAAATAGGTGTAGTAAATAATTTATTCTTTGTGTTGGAATACCTGTATTTATGTAAGATTGAATCAGTATTTATTATTTAGTAAGTGCTATTTATTTATATATTATCGTTGTATATAATACTTTTGATTCAGTATTTTATCGTATTTCTTAATTTATTAATCATCACTATTTTATTACTACTTTACTGCTACTTCAGCAGATTTGGCGCTGATATACTCCGCGTGAACATGAAATCAGAGACGTGCATCTATCCATGACTCCTAGGTATTATAATCTAGACTGAGAAAGAATTTTGTGCCTACCAACAAATCAACAATGTGTAGCTTGCCCACATCGGGTATTAACCTGTGAGTCTACCTCCCGGATTCTGCAGCCTCCCAAAGCGGCTGCCACTGGCCAATGGTTATTTTTCGCTCTTCTTCTCTGGACAAGTGCCTTCTTCTTTCTTCAATAAGGAGTTCCACAGGTGGCATTCGGGCTATCACGCACACCGCTTCGTAGGAAACAGTTCGAAAAGCGCTACCTGTCCTTAAACTAACTCTGCGGTACACTGAAACTATCTGTCTCCTGTATGATATGGTAACCATCGCTTGTTTCCAAATCGGGGCTGCATATAACATAATGGAGGGGACAACAGTAGCAAAGAGCCTTCAGCTACTTTCTTTGGTACCTCCAACTTTTGGCATAAGGCGTGACAAAGGATGCAACTTTAGCAGATTTGGTGCTTATTTACTCCGTGTAAACATTAAAGCGGAGACGTGCATCGATCATGACTCCTAGGTACTTTAGGCAAGACTGGGAACGAATTTCGTGCCTACCCACCGTTACAGTGATAGACTCAGTCTGCTTCCTGCTAGTTACTAGGAGAACTTCGGTCTTGTGATCTCCAAGTTGTAGGCCCACCGAAGACAGCCAACCGTGGACCGTAGCAACAGCCTGGTTAGCGATGAGGGTAACTTCTTCCAAGTACTTCGCGGCAACTACAACTGCAACGTCATCTGCGAATCCAACAACTGTGGCTCCCTCTGGCAATGTCAATTTAAAAATTGCGTCGTACATGACGTTCCACAGAAGAGGCCCTAATACCGAGCCCTGTGGGACACCTCCAGTCACCTTGTATCTCCTTTGGCCAATGTCTGAAGAATAAAACAAAACTCTATCTTTAAAATAGTCAGTGAGTATTCTCATAAGATAGGCTGGCACTGCCATAGTCCGTAGGGCATCTATTATACAGGTCCATCTTGCAGTGTTAAAGGCATTCTTAACGTCTAGCGTGATGATTGCTGCATAAGATTTAGCACCTCTCCTCCACCTTGCTCCTGCAATTGCTGTACGGGCCATCTCGACTACCAATCCAACAGCATCTATCGTGGATCGCTCTTTACGAAATCCGAATTGAGCTCGCGAGAGGCCATTAACTCCCTCCGTGAACTCTTGTAGCCTGAGGGAAAGGATTTTCTCAAATGTCTTACCCATAGTATCCAATAAGCAAATTGGAAGATAGGTTGACAGGTCTTCCAGTCTTCCCTTACTCTTCGGAATAAGTACGAGGCGCTGTCTCTTCCAAGGTTTGTGTGTGTGTATGTGAGAGAGGGAGGGAGAGAGACGACTTTATTACTCAAATATCCCAGATTATACTTCAGCGGAATGCCATCAGGGATCTGGTCCGGTTATCGTAGGTAATTATTCAATAATATCAGGTATAGATCGAGTACCGAACGCTTTTAAGATCGTGGTGGTACAGGTTTTGAAAAATTAATTAATTTATCATCTAAAATTTATTTATTTAGTATTTTAAATAAATATAACACTTCTACTATTATACTAATGATTACATGGTTTGCAAATAGTTGGCCGGATGGAGCCTAGATGAAAAAGGAGTTTTAAGTGAAGAACTGAACATTTACCAAATCCAACAACTCAATTACAGTGACTGCTTTAAGAATGCAAAGAAAGGCTTTGCCAGTTATTTGACTTCAGACAAGTACTGTGGCATCAACAAAGATAGTAAGTTTAGATAATACATTACAGAGGAGTTTTAGAGACTGAAACTAATCGAATGCCTAATAACAGATAACCCACCAAGACAAGGATCTACCGGAGGTGGGTTGGTGTTCAGCAAGGCTCAGGGTGTGAAGGGTGCGAGGTGCTTCATCAAAGGACTCCTCAGCGGGCGAGTAGAGGACAGAGAGAATAATTATAACTATATAATTACCAACATCAGCGACCACGTGCCCTGGCTCAAAAGCATCCTCGACCCGACAATGTCTGAGACCAACGTAAGCAAAGGTAGCCAATAGCAATCCAGAAATCTTATTATTTAGATTAATACTGCGAGTAAATTTGCAATTCGCAAAGTGCGAGTAAATTTAGGGCGACACCGGTTCGTTATATTACAAAGCTATAATTGCTGATATATTAAGCATGAGCTCTTAGACATGTGAAGAATGAGTTCTATCAGTCTTAGTAAAGAGCGTTAATCGAGATCAAATTTTTAAAAATATTTCTTTACTCAAAAAATTTTTTTATCTGATAGATGGCTTTGAAGATACCGAGCACTACAAGAAATTTTTGAGGCGGTCAGCACAAAAATATCACTTACTGACACTAATGAATATATTCAAAAATATCACGCTGACGTTGATTTCGAAATAATCCTCGGTAGATTCAGAACAGAAACTTTTTTTTTTAAATACATACTTTTTTATTTATTGATAGATATTACAATCTGCCACACAGTTGTGGGCAATAGGTAATAGTGATGAATGATCTCATACATACTAAAATAAAATAAACGAATGAAAAAAAAGATATACAGACAGAAGAATAAACAAAATGAACTAGAACAGAAACTGTAGTAGAAAAAATAGAGTATAGTATCTTACAAAACTTCATAATTTGCTCTTAAGCATTCATTCATGCGGTGCTTAACCCTTTCCACTGGGTACCGTGTAAGACGTTATCTACCAGCAACTCGCACACAGAATCGGGATATCATACAGAGTTATGGTAGCAATTCCTGCTGACTCTACAACTCCGAGCCACCTCCCTCCACAGCTCCTATATATACCCCCATCAATCCCAAGCTTGTAAGATCAGTACCAGTAATAGTTGTAGCATGTCGTAATGTTCATTGTACTATTTGTTTACCAATAAAGTTTTTTTTCACTTTATCTCCGTTGAATTTCGTAATTCAGTACATACATTTCTTATAATTTTCTAAAGTATGGTAAATTCTGAAACGATTCCCAGTATGGAGAGTAGATTGATTTGTGCATGTTTCACTGAATGCTATCTTGAGTCTTACTACTGCTTACATCACGAGACTCGGTTTTTGACCGTTTTGCCATTTTAATAAAAATAGTGTAATGATTATAAAGTGAAAGAAGGGGTTTGGAAATAGCTAATGGTAAATTACGAATTCACAAAACTGTCTTATTACTGCTGAGATCTTTATTATTCGAGGCTTCAATACGATTTGAGTTCTTGTAAATTTCTTTTCTCAGTTTTCAGATTTATTTATTATTATGATAAATTTTCCCAATATCATTAAACGATACTCTTGTACCTCTGTTGTTCAACGTATTAGAGAAGTTTGAATGCACTTTGCACGTTCTCTAAAAATATATATGTGTGTATATATATATATAT